>NC_052346.1:20594600-20717100 GCF_016432855.1 Salvelinus namaycush | reverse complement strand
ACTTTACAGATCTGCACTGAAGTGGTAAATACTTTACTGATCTGCACTGAGGGGGTAAATACTTTACTGATCTGCACTGAAGGGGTAAACACTTTACTGATGTGCACTGAAGGGGTAAATACTTTACTGATCTGCACTGAAGGGGTAAATACTTTACTGATCTGCACTGAAGGGGTAAATACTTTAATGATCTGCACTGAAGGGGTAAAGAAGTCAAAGACAATCAGGCTTTTACAGTGACAGTGAACACGTCTTATGACCAGACCAGAAAGTCTTGGTTCAAGTCCACTAACATCTACTATGTATGTACAGGACATTACAGAGACAGGGAGGGAGAGAGAGACAATCATTTAGCTAAAGTACAAGCAAGTGGCTCTGAGAAGACACAGTAACACAATATCAGACATTGCTATCTCAATCTGCATGAGATCACGATGTCCCATTCTTCATTCATAACCCACACAGTATGGTACTACTGTAACGCAGCTGAAGAATCCAACAATGGACTATTCAAAGCCTACTACTCTGAGACAATGGCAACTTCATGTCAGTGGAGAGGTATGTGTCTCGGCCGGTGTCTTTGTCTTCCAGAGAAAGGAGCATCACGCCATGTGAAATATACAGTACCAGTCAAAAGTTTGGACACATGTACTAATTTTCTTTATTTTTACTATTTTCTACATTGTAGAATAATAGTGAAGACATCAAAACTATGAAATAACACATATGGAATCATGTAGTAACCAAAAAATGTGTTAAAACAAATCAAAATATATTTTATATTTGAGATTCTTCAAAGTAGCCACCCTTTGCCTTGATGGCAGCTTTGCACACTCTTGGCATTCTCTCAACCAGCTACAAGAGGTAGTCACATGGAATGCATTTCAATTAACAGGTGTGCCTTGTTAAAAGTTAATTTGTGGAATTTCTTTCCTTCTTAATGCGTTTGAGCCAATCAGTTGTGTCGTGACAAGGTAGGGGTGGTATAGAGAAGATAGCCCTATTTGGTAAAAGTCAAGTCCATATTATGGCAAGAACAGCTCAAATAAGCAAAGAGAAATGACAGTCCATCATTTTTATTTATCTAAATAGGCAAGTCAGTTAAGAACAAATTCTTATTTACAATGACGGCCTAGTTCAGGAGAACAACAGAGTTACCTTTGCAGCAGAGGATAAGTTCATTCAAGTTAACTGCACTTCAGATTGCAGCCCAAATAAATGCTTCACAGAGTTCAAGTAACAGACACATATCAACATCAACTGTTCAGAGGAGACTGCGTGAATCAGGCCTTCATGGTCGAATTGCTGCAAAGAAACCACTACTAAAGGACACCAGTAAGAAGAAGAGACTTGCTTGGACCAAGAAACATGAACAATGGACATTAGACCTGTGGAAATCTGTCCTTTGGTCTGATGAGTCTAAATTTGAGATTTTGGGTTCCAACCGCTGTGTCTTTATGGGAGGCAGAGTAGCTGAACGGATGATCTCAGCATGTGTGGTTCCCACCGTGAAGCATGGAGGAGGAGGTGTGCTGGTGTGTTTTTTTTGCTGGTGACACTGTCAGTGATTTATTTAGAATTCAAGGCACACTTAACCAGCATGGCTACCACAGCATTCTGCAGCGATACGCCATCCACTCTAGATTGCGCGTAGTGGGACTATCATTTGTATTTCAACAGGACAAAGACCCAAAACACACCTTCAGGATGTTTAAGGGCTATTTGACCAAGGAGAGTGATGGAGTGATGCATTGGATGACCTGGCCTCCACAATCACCCGACCTCAACCCAATTGAGATGGTTTGGGATGAGTTGGACTGCAGAGTGAAGGAAAAGCAGCCAGCAAGTGCTCAGCATATGTGGGAACTCCAAATGCCAAAAATGTGCAAAGCTGTCATCATGTCAAAGGGTGGCTACTTTGAAGAATCTCAAATATAAAATATATTTTGATTTGTTTAACACTTTTTTGGTTACTACATGATTCCATGTGTTATTTCATAGTTTTGATGTCTTCACTATTATCCTACAATGTAGAAAATAGTCAAAATAAAGAAAAACCCTTGAATGAGTAGGTGTGTCCAAACTTTTGACTGGTACTGCATGTGAAGTATCGATAGTTTTTTACATTTTGAGGAAATATCAAGGGTGAGTTTCCCAAAGCATGCATATCTAATGTAGTACATTACTTCTCTAAGTATTTACTGAGGACCATGTTCATTCTTCTAAGATACGATGGAGCTACAAGAAGCCCATTGTTACTAGTACTGACACTTGGCCTACCTACTGAACGCTGTGTTCTTGTATGCCCATGAAATATGAAGGTTGTTTTGGGAATAAGCCACAGGGAGTCCTTCCAGAATGAGCTTTTATCAGTATAAACATTTAATGAGGCAGTATGGCTTTCTTTAATGCCAGGCACGGTGTCAACCAATCACACGATCAGATTCTGTGGGCTGATTATGTTGACATCCCTTCTTCACTATTCAACCTTTCCTTGGAACATTTCCTTCTAATCCGATTGGGAAGATTTGAAATCATTCTAATTGATAAATTGCCCCAAATATATTCAGTCAATAAAAAAAGCAAGTGCCAATTTATTAAAACCGTAATATCAACTGGTTATATTATATCATGGAACACAATCTGTCATTGTCACGTTCTTCGTCCTCCTCGTCTGAGGAGGAGTAGGAGATATCGGACCAATACGCAGCGTGGTGAGTATTCATATTTATTAGAATACTTTCAATAAGGAACAAAAACAATAAACTGACAAAATAAACGAAGACGCAACAGTCCCGAAATAGTGAACACTAAACACAGGAACACACAAACAGGAACAATCACCCACAACCCACACTGACAAAACAGGCTACCTAAATATGGTTCCCAATCAGAGACAACGACAAACACCTGCCTCTAATTGAGAACCATATCAGGCCAAACACATAGAAATAGACAAACTAGACATACAACATAGAATGCCCACTCAGATCACACCCTGACCAAACAAAACATAGAAACATACAAAGCAAACTATGGTCAGGGCGTGACAGTCATATCAACTGGTTATATTATATCATGGAACACAATCTGTCATATCAACTGGTTATATTATATCATGGAACACAATCTGTCATATCAACTGGTTATATTATATCATGGAACACAATCTGTCATATCAACTGGTTATATTATATCATGGAACACAATCTGTCATATCAACTGGTTATATTATATCATGGAACACAATCTGCAATATCAACTGGTTATATCATATCATGGAACACAATCTATCATATCAACTGGTTATATTATATCATGGAACACAATCTGCCATATCAACTGGTTATAATATATCATGGAACACAATCTGCAATATCAACTGGTTATAATATATCATGGAACACAATCTGTCATATCAACTGGTTATAATATATCATGGAACACAATCTGCAATATCAACTGGTTATATTATATCATGGAACACAATCTGTCATATCAACTGGTTATATTATATCATGGAACACAATCTGTCATATCAACTGGTTATATTATATAATGGAACACAATCTGTCATATCAACTGGTTATATTATATCATGGAACACAATCTGCCATATCAACTGGTTATATTATATCATGGAACACAATCTGCAATATCAACTGGTTATATTATATAATGGAACACAATCTGTCATATCAACTGGTTATATTATATCATGGAACACAATCTGCCATATCAACTGGTTATATTATATAATGGAACACAATCTGCAATATCAACTGGTTATATTATATAATGGAACACAATCTGCCATATCAACTGGTTATATTATATCATGGAACACAATCTGCCATATCAACTGGTTATATTATATCATGGAACACAATCTGTCATATCAACTGGTTATATTATATCATGGAACACAATCTGACATATCAACTGGTTATATTATATAATGGAACACAATCTGCCATATCAACTGGTTATATTATATAATGGAACACAATCTGCCATATCAACTGGTTATATTATATAATGGAACACAATCTGTCATATCAACTGGTTATATTATATAATGGAACACAATCTGCAATATCAACTGGTTATATTATATAATGGAACACAATCTGCCATATCAACTGGTTATATTATATAATGGAACACAATCTGTCATATCAACTGGTTATATTATATAATGGAACACAATCTGTCATATCAACTGGTTATATTATATAATGGAACACAATCTGTCATATCAACTGGTTATATTATATAATTGAACACAATCTGTCATATCAACTGGTTATATTATATCATGGAACACAATCTGCAATATCAACTGGTTATATTATATCATGGAACACAATCTGTCATATCAACTGGTTATAATATATCATGGAACACAATCTGCAATATCAACTGGTTATATTATATAATGGAACACAATCTGCCATATCAACTGGTTATATTATATAATGGAACACAATCTGTCATATCAACTGGTTATATTATATCATGGAACACAATCTGCAATATCAACTGGTTATATTATATAATGGAACATAATCTGCAATATCAACTGGTTATATTATATAATGGAACACAATCTGTCATATCAACTGGTTATATTATATAATGGAACACAATCTGTCATATCAACTGGTTATATTATATAATGGAACACAATCTGCCATATCAACTGGTTATATTATATAATGGAACACAATCTGCAATATCAACTGGTTATATTATATCATGGAACACAATCTGCCATATCAACTGGTTATATTATATCATGGAACACAATCTGTCATATCAACTGGTTATATTATATCATGGAACACAATCTGTCATATCAACTGGTTATATTATATAATGGAACACAATCTGCCATATCAACTGGTTATATTATATAATGGAACACAATCTGTCATATCAACTGGTTATATTATATAATGGAACACAATCTGTCATATCAACTGGTTATATTATATAATGGAACACAATCTGCCATATCAACTGGTTATATTATATCATGGAACACAATCTGTCATATCAACTGGTTATATTATATAATGGAACACAATCTGTCATATCAACTGGTTATATTATATAATGGAACACAATCTGTCATATCAACTGGTTATATTATATAATGGAACACAATCTGTCATATCAACTGGTTATATTATATAATGGAACACAATCTGTCATATCAACTGGTTATATTATATAATGGAACACAATCTGCCATATCAACTGGTTATATTATATCATGGAACACAATCTGTCATATCAACTGGTTATATTATATAATGGAACACAATCTGCCATATCAACTGGTTATATTATATAATGGAACACAATCTGTCATATCAACTGGTTATATTATATAATGGAACACAATCTGTCATATCAACTGGTTATATTATATAATGGAACACAATCTGCCATATCAACTGGTTATATTATATAATGGAACACAATCTGTCATATCAACTGGTTATATTATATAATGGAACACAATCTGTCATATCAACTGGTTATATTATATAATGGAACACAATCTGCCATATCAACTGGTTATATTATATAATGGAACACAATCTGTCATATCAACTGGTTATATTATATCATGGAACACAATCTGTCATATCAACTGGTTATATTATATAATGGAACACAATCTGTCATATCAACTGGTTATATTATATAATGGAACACAATCTGTCATATCAACTGGTTATATTATATAATGGAACACAATCTGTCATATCAACTGGTTATATTATATAATGGAACACAATCTTAATAAAGGTAGTAACCTCAGCAGTGGTGAGTTCATAGAAGTCTATGGCAGTGCAATGGCAGAGCCTCATTTAGTTCATTTAGAACCAAAACCTTTTCCAGTGTGAAGTGGAAAGTGGCATCTCGCGTCTGAAACAGTTACTCTCAAAGAGAGATCATTTGAAACAGGGCTCAGTTTGGTGAGTTGAAAGATCCTTTTTTCAGGCTTACAAACCAATATCTGTATTTTTTACAATATACAGACGTTTGATTTAGTTTATTCCGCCTGTTCTTTGGAATACATTTTTTAAAATGGATTAACAATTCCACATTGAACACTGCATGGGGATGAATTGTGGCCATAACATCAGTTTGGTGAGTAGGCCTAGGCTTAATGATTCTGATGAAAATACGCTCTTTGTCTTTATAAAACTAAAGTTTTTGCATATTTTCAGTGTGGAACTTGTCTATGTTTAGGGGGGTTATAGCTTAGGCACTAGCAGTTCGCTAATTATTCCTAAACGGAAAATTGACAGGGCGTAATTATTCCAAAACTGTAGCTCGTTGTTGAAACACATATTTCCCTACTTCAATCAAACAGTCCATTTTGAATTTCTGATAAAACTGACGTCATTTGGTCAGGAATGTAGCTTGTGTATCCCATCAGTTTGTCACGTGTGCTTCCTCTCCGGCCTCGAGGTCACCAGGCTGCTCATTATGGCGCACACCTGACACCATCGTTACGCGCACCTGCGTGTCATCAGACTCACCTGGACTCCATCACCTCCCTGATTACCTTCCTTATATACGTCACTCCCTTTGGTTCCTTCCCCAGGTGTTATTGTTTCTGTTTCATGTCTGTGCGTTGTTCGTGTTTCTTGTTTTGTATTATGTTTTCATTTATTAATTAAATGATTCACTCCCTGAACTTGCTTCCCGACTCCCAGCGCACACGTTACACAGTTAGATTCGTTTTATTGACATTTATTTCTGTAGGCCTAACGGGAGCTTGTGTGTAGACACGGAGGGGAAAGGGAATTTAGGGAGAAGAACTGTGTGATTCTTGGCTTGGTTTCTTATTTGTTATGCCCCGCAAATACACAAGTACAATGGAACACCAGAGTCAAAGCAAATTAACGTTGTCTTCAGGACAGAAATTCATTTTCTTTCGCAAATAAAAATGTATTTGTCCGTTCGGGCAGTCACTAAGCACATTCCACATAATAGCTTTACAGTAATTGAAAAAAAATTATATATATATCTGGTTAAATATAGACACCCATTCAGTACTCATGGCCATCCCTAGTATCCAATAGATGCCATAACAGTTCTGTCAGAGAAATACAGGTTAGAGACACAAACAAATCCAAGTTATCACTGTTTATACTCCTTGAACTGAGCTGCCTGGGCCTCTTTAGCCTCACCCTGGATGTCAGTCAGTACTACAGTGGGGACTACAGTGCAACGAGGCCTGGCAGAACAAATCCAATGTGCCCTCATCCATTCACCCGTCCCCTGCCTGCCTGACTGTCTGCCTGAGCCCCTCCCCAGGGAAAGACCACACTACTACACTACAGGATAACACAGGGACTGTTAGACCACACTACTACACTACAGGATAACACAGGGACTATTAGACTACACTACTACACTACAGGATAACACAGGGACCATTAGACCACACTACTACACTACAGGATAACACAGGGACTATTAGACTACACTACTACACTACAGGATAACACAGGGACCATTAGACCACACTACTACACTACAGGATAACACAGGGACTATTAGACTACACTACTACACTACAGGATAACACAGGGACTGTTAGACCACACTACTACACTACAGGATAACACAGGGACTGTTAGACTACACTACTACACTACAGGATAACACAGGGACTATTAGACTACACTTCTACACTACAGGATACCACAGGGACTATTAGACTACACTACTACACTACAGGATAACACAGGGACTATTAGAATACACTACTACACTACAGGATAACACAGGGACTGTTAGACTACACTACTACACTACAGGATAACACAGGGACTATTAGACTACACTACTACACTACAGGATAACACAGGGACTATTAGACTACACTTCTACACTACAGCATAACACAGGGACTATTAGACTACACATTACACTCCAGGATAACACAGGGACTATTAGACCACACTGCTACACTACAGGATAACACAGGGACTATTAGACTACACATTACACTACAGGATAACACAGGGACTATTAGACTACACTGCTACACTACAGCATAACACAGGGACTATTAGAATACACTACTACACTACAGGATAACACAGGGACTATTAGAATACACTACTACACTACAGGATAACACAGGGACTATTAGACTACACTACTACACTACAGGATAACACAGGGACTATTAGAATACACTACTACACTACAGGATAACACAGGGACTATTAGAATACACTACTACACTACAGGATAACACAGGGACTATTAGAATACACTACTACACTACAGGATAACACAGGGACTATTAGAATACACTACTACACTACAGGATAACACAGGGACTATTAGAATACACTACTACACTACAGGATACCACAGGGACTATTAGACTACACTACTACACTACAGGATAACACAGGGACTATTAGACTACACTACTACACTACAGGATAACACAGGGACTGTTAGACTACACTACTACACTACAGGATAACACAGGGACTATTAGACTACACTACTACACTACAGGATAACACAGGGACTATTAGACTACACTTCTACACTACAGGATAACACAGGGACTATTAGACTACACTTCTACACTACAGGATAACACAGGGACTATTAGAATACACTACTACACTACAGGATAACACAGGGACTATTAGACTACAGTAGATCCTGCAGACAAATGAAGCTTCACATCAGTCATGCCTGGCAATGTACTAACTCCACCTCCTACAGTTCTCTTCATAAGGACACTAGCCAGTAACTCCACCTCCTACAGTTTTCTTCATAAGGACACTAGCCAGTAACTCCACCTCCTACAGTTCTCTTCATAAGGACACTAGCCAGTAACTCCACCTCCTACAGTTCTCTTCATAAGGACACTAGCCAGTAACTCCACCTCCTACAGCTCTCTTCATAAGGACACTAGCCAGTAACTCCACCTCCTACAGTTCTCTTCATAAGGACACTGGCCAGTAACTCCACCTCCTACAGTTCTCTTCATAAGGACACTGGCCAGTAACCACACCTCCTACAGTTCTCTTCATAAGGACACTGGCCAGTAACTCCACCTCCTACAGTTCTCTTCATAAGGACACTAGCCAGTAACTCCACCTCCTACAGTTCTCTTCATAAGGACAGCCAGTAACCACACCTCCTACAGTTCTCTTCATAAGGACACTGGCCAGTAACCACACCTCCTACAGTTCTCTTCATAAGGACAGCCAGTAACCACACCTCCTACAGTTCTCTTCATAAGGACAGCCAGTAACTCCACCTCCTACAGTTCTCTTCATAAGGACACTAGCCAGTAACTCCACCTCCTACAGTTCTCTTCATAAGGACACTAGCCAGTAACTCCACCTCCTACAGTTCTCTTCATAAGGACACTAGCCAGTAACTCCACCTCCTACAGTTCTCTTCATAAGGACACTGGCCAGTAACTCCACCTCCTACAGTTCTCTTCATAAGGACAGCCAGTAACTCCACCTCCTACAGTTCTCTTCATAAGGACAGCCAGTAACTCCACCTCCTACAGTTCTTTTCATAAGGACAGCCAGTAACTCCACCTCCTAGAGTTATCTTCATAAGGACAGCCGGTAACCACACCCCCTACAGTTCTCTTCATAAGGACAGCCGGTAACCACACCTCCTACAGTTCTCTTCATAAGGACAGCCGGTAACCACACCTCCTACAGTTCTCTTCATAAGGACAGCCAGTAACCACACCCCCTACAGTTCTCTTCATAAGGACAGCCAGTAACTCCACCTCCTACAGTTCTCTTCATAAGGACAGCCAGTAACCACACCCCCTACAGTTCTCTTCATAAGGACAGCCAGTAACCACACCTCCTACAGTTCTCTTCATAAGGACAGCCAGTAACCACACCCCCTACAGTTCTCTTCATAAGGACAGCCAGTAACCACACCTCCTACAGTTCTCTTCATAAGGACAGCCAGTAACCACACCCCCTACAGTTCTCTTCATAAGGACAGCCAGTAACTCCACCTCCTACAGTTCTCTTCATAAGGACAGCCAGTAACTCCACCTCCTACAGTTCTCTTCATAAGGACAGCCAGTAACCACACCTCCTACAGTTATCTTCATAAGGACAGCCGGTAACCACACCTCCTACAGTTCTCTTCATAAGGACAGCCAGTAACCACACCCCCTACAGTTCTCTTCATAAGGACAGCCAGTAACCACACCTCCTACAGTTCTCTTCATAAGGACAGCCAGTAACTCCACCTCCTACAGTTCTCTTCATAAGGACAGCCAGTAACCACACCTCCTACAGTTCTCTTCATAAGGACAGCCAGTAACCACACCTCCTACAGTTCTCTTCATAAGGACACTGGCCAGTAACTCCACCTCCTACAGTTATCTTCATAAAGACAGCAAGTAACTCCACCTCCTACAGTTCTCTTCATAAGGACAGCCAGTAACTCCACCTCCTACAGTTCTCTTCATAAGGACAGCCAGTAACCACACCTCCTACAGTTCTCTTCATAAGGACAGCCAGTAACCACACCCCCTACAGTTCTCTTCATAAGGACAGCCAGTAACTCCACCTCCTACAGTTCTCTTCATAAAGACAGCAAGTAACTCCACCTCCTACAGTTCTCTTCATAAGGACAGCCAGTAACCACACCTCCTACAGTTCTCTTCATAAGGACACTGGCCAGTAACTCCACCTCCTACAGTTCTCTTGATAAGGACAGCCAGTAACCACACCTCCTACAGTTCTCTTCATAAGGACAGCCAGTAACTCCACCTCCTACAGTTCTCTTCATAAGGACAGCCAGTAACTCCCACTCCTACAGTTCTCTTCATAAGGACAGCCAGTAACCACACCTCCTACAGTTCTCTTCATAAGGACAGCCGGTAACCACACCTCCTACAGATCTCTTCATAAGGACACTGGCCAGTAACTCCACCTCCTACAGTTCTCTTCATAAGGACACTGGCCAGTAACCACACCCCCTACAGTTCTCTTCATAAGGACAGCCAGTAACCACACCCCCTACAGTTCTCTTCATAAGGACAGCCAGTAACCACACCTCCTACAGTTCTCTTCATAAGGACAGCCAGTAACCACACCTCCTACAGTTCTCTTCATAAGGACAGCCAGTAACCACACCCCCTACAGTTCTCTTCATAAGGACAGCCAGTAACTCCACCTCCTACAGTTCTCTTCATAAGGACAGCCAGTAACCACACCTTCTACAGTTCTCTTCATAAGGACAGCCAGTAACTCCACCTCCTACAGTTCTCTTCATAAGGACAGCCAGTAACCACACCTCCTACAGTTCTCTTCATAAGGACACTGGCCAGTAACCACACCTCCTACAGTTCTCTTCATAAGGACACTAGCCAGTAACTCCACCTCCTACAGTTCTCTTCATAAGGACAGCCAGTAACTCCACCTCCTACAGTTCTCTTCATAAGGACACTGGCCAGTAACCACACCTCCTACAGTTCTCTTCATAAGGACAGCCGGTAATCACACCCCCTACAGTTCTCTTCATAAGGACAGCCAGTAACCACACCTCCTACAGTTCTCTTCATAAGGACAGCCAGTAACCACACCTCCTACAGTTCTCTTCATAAGGACAGCCAGTAACCACACCTCCTACAGTTCTCTTCATAAGGACAGCCAGTAACCACACCCCCTATTGTTCTCTTCATAAGGACAGCCAGTAACCACACCTCCTACAGTTCTCTTCATAAGGACACTGGCCAGTAACCACACCTCCTACAGTTCTCTTCATAAGGACACTAGCCAGTAACTCCACCTCCTACAGTTCTCTTCATAAGGACACTGGCCAGTAACCACACCTCCTACAGTTCTCTTCATAAGGACAGCCAGTAACCACACCTCCTACAGTTCTCTTCATAAGGACAGCCAGTAACCACACCCCCTACAGTTCTCTTCATAAGGACAGCCAGTAACTCCACCTCCTACAGTTCTCTTCATAAGGACAGCCAGTAACCACACCTCCTACAGTTCTCTTCATAAGGACAGCCAGTAACCACACCTCCTACAGTTCTCTTCATAAGGACAGCCGGTAACCACACCTCCTACAGTTCTCTTCATAAGGACAGCCAGTAACCACACCCCCTACAGTTCTCTTCATAAGGACAGCCAGTAACCACACCTCCTACAGTTCTCTTCATAAGGACAGCCAGTAACCACACCTCCTACAGGTCTCTTCATCAGGACAGCCAGTAACCACACCTCCTACAGTTCTCTTCATAAGGACAGCCGGTAACCACACCTCCTACAGTTCTCTTCATAAGGACAGCCGGTAACCACACCCCCTACAGTTCTCTTCATAAGGACAGCCAGTAACCACACCTCCTACAGTTCTCTTCATAAGGACAGCCAGTAACCACACCTCCTACAGTTCTCTTCATAAGGACAGCCGGTAACCACACCTCCTACAGTTCTCTTCATAAGGACAGCCGGTAACCACACCTCCTACAGTTCTCTTCATAAGGACAGCCGGTAACCACACCCCCTACAGTTCTCTTCATAAGGACAGCCAGTAACCACACCTCCTACAGTTCTCTTCATAAGGACAGCCCGTAACCACACCCCTTACAGTTCTCTTCATAAGGACAGCCAGTAACCACACCTCCTACAGTTCTCTTCATAAGGACAGCCAGTAACTCCACCTCCTACAGTTCTCTTCATAAGGACAGCCAGTAACCACACCCCCTACAGTTCTCTTCATAAGGACAGCCGGTAACCACACCCCCTACAGTTCTCTTCATAAGGACAGCCGGTAACCACACCCCCTACAGTTCTCTTCATAAGGACAGCCGGTAACCACACCTCCTACAGTTCTCTTCATAAGGACAGCCGGTAACCACACCTCCTACAGTTCTCTTCATAAGGACAGCCGGTAACCACACCTCCTACAGTTCTCTTCATAAGGACAGCCAGTAACCACACCTCCTACAGTTCTCTTCATAAGGACAGCCAGTAACTCCACCTCCTACAGTTCTCTTCATAAGGACACTGGCCAGTAACCACACCCCCTACAGTTCTCTTCATAAGGACAGCCAGTAACTCCACCTCCTACAGTTCTCTTCATAAGGACAGCCGGTAACCACACCCCGTACAGTTCTCTTCATAAGGACAGCCGGTAACCACACCCCCTACAGTTCCCTTCATAAGGACAGCCGGTAACCACACCCCCTACAGTTCTCTTCATAAGGACAGCCGGTAACCACACCTCCTACAGTTCTCTTCATAAGGACAGCCGGTAACCACACCTCCTACAGTTCTCTTCATAAGGACAGCCAGTAACCACACCTCCTACAGTCCTCTTCATAAGGACAGCCAGTAACTCCACCTCCTACAGTTCTCTTCATAAGGACATTAGCCAGTAACTCCACCTCCTACAGTTCTCTTCATAAGGACACTGGCCAGTAACCACACCTCCTACAGTTCTCTTCATAAGGACAGCCAGTAACTCCACCTCCTACAGTTCTCTTCATAAGGACAGCCAGTAACCACACCTCCTACAGTTCTCTTCATACGGACAGCCAGTAACCACACCCCCTACAGTTCTCTTCATAAGGACAGCCAGTAACTCCACCTCCTACAGTTCTCTTCATAAGGACAGCCAGTAACTCCACCTCCTACAGTTCTCTTCATAAGGACAGCCAGTAACCACACCTCCTACAGTTCTCTTCATAAGGACACTGGCCAGTAACTCCACCTCCTACAGTTATCTTCATAAAGACAGCAAGTAACTCCACCTCCTACAGTTCTCTTCATAAGGACAGCCAGTAACTCCACCTCCTACAGTTCTCTTCATAAGGACAGCCAGTAACCACACCTCCTACAGTTCTCTTCATAAGGACAGCCAGTAACCACACCCCCTACAGTTCTCTTCATAAGGACAGCCAGTAACTCCACCTCCTACAGTTCTCTTCATAAGGACAGCCAGTAACCACACCTCCTACAGTTCTCTTCATAAGGACAGCCGGTAACCACACCTCCTACAGTTCTCTTCATAAGGACAGCCAGTAACCACACCCCCTACAGTTCTCTTCATAAGGACAGCCAGTAACTCCACCTCCTACAGTTCTCTTCATAAGGACAGCCAGTAACCACACCCCCTACAGTTCTCTTCATAAGGACAGCCAGTAACCACACCCCCTACAGTTCTCTTCATAAGGACAGCCAGTAACCACACCCCCTACAGTTCTCTTCATAAGGACAGCCAGTAACTCCACCTCCTACAGTTCTCTTCATAAGGACAGCCAGTAACTCCACCTCCTACAGTTCTCTTCATAAGGACAGCCAGTAACCACACCTCCTACAGTTCTCTTCATAAGGACAGCCAGTAACCACACCTCCTACAGTTCTCTTCATAAGGACACTGGCCAGTAACTCCACCTCCTACAGTTATCTTCATAAAGACAGCAAGTAACTCCACCTCCTACAGTTCTCTTCATAAGGACAGCCAGTAACTCCACCTCCTACAGTTCTCTTCATAAGGACAGCCAGTAACCACACCTCCTACAGTTCTCTTCATAAGGACAGCCAGTAACCACACCCCCTACAGTTCTCTTCATAAGGACAGCCAGTAACTCCACCTCCTACAGTTCTCTTCATAAGGACAGCCAGTAACCACACCTCCTACAGTTCTCTTCATAAGGACAGCCGGTAACCACACCTCCTACAGTTCTCTTCATAAGGACAGCCAGTAACCACACCCCCTACAGTTCTCTTCATAAGGACAGCCAGTAACTCCACCTCCTACAGTTCTCTTCATAAGGACAGCCATTAACCACACCCCCTACAGTTCTCTTCATAAGGACAGCCAGTAACCACACCTCCTACAGTTCTCTTCATAAGGACAGCCAGTAACCACACCCCCTACAGTTCTCTTCATAAGGACAGCCAGTAACTCCACCTCCTACAGTTCTCTTCATAAGGACAGCCAGTAACTCCACCTCCTACAGTTCTCTTCATAAGGACAGCCAGTAACCACACCTCCTACAGTTCTCTTCATAAGGACAGCCAGTAACCACACCTCCTACAGTTCTCTTCATAAGGACACTGGCCAGTAACTCCACCTCCTACAGTTATCTTCATAAAGACAGCAAGTAACTCCACCTCCTACAGTTCTCTTCATAAGGACAGCCAGTAACTCCACCTCCTACAGTTCTCTTCATAAGGACAGCCAGTAACCACACCTCCTACAGTTCTCTTCATAAGGACAGCCAGTAACCACACCCCCTACAGTTCTCTTCATAAGGACAGCCAGTAACTCCACCTCCTACAGTTCTCTTCATAAAGACAGCAAGTAACTCCACCTCCTACAGTTCTCTTCATAAGGACAGCCAGTAACCACACCTCCTACAGTTCTCTTCATAAGGACACTGGCCAGTAACTCCACCTCCTACAGTTCTCTTGATAAGGACAGCCAGTAACCACACCTCCTACAGTTCTCTTCATAAGGACAGCCAGTAACTCCACCTCCTACAGTTCTCTTCATAAGGACAGCCAGTAACTCCCCCTCCTACAGTTCTCTTCATAAGGACAGCCAGTAACCACACCTCCTACAGTTCTCTTCATAAGGACAGCCGGTAACCACACCTCCTACAGATCTCTTCATAAGGACACTGGCCAGTAACTCCACCTCCTACAGTTCTCTTCATAAGGACAGCCAGTAACCACACCCCCTACAGTTCTCTTCATAAGGACAGCCGGTAACCACACCCCCTACAGTTCTCTTCATAAGGACAGCCGGTAACCACACCCCCTACAGTTCTCTTCATAAGGACAGCCGGTAACCACACCTCCTACAGTTCTCTTCATAAGGACAGCCGGTAACCACACCTCCTACAGTTCTCTTCATAAGGACAGCCGGTAACCACACCTCCTACAGTTCTCTTCATAAGGACAGCCAGTAACCACACCTCCTACAGTTCTCTTCATAAGGACAGCCAGTAACTCCACCTCCTACAGTTCTCTTCATAAGGACACTGGCCAGTAACCACACCCCCTACAGTTCTCTTCATAAGGACAGCCAGTAACTCCACCTCCTACAGTTCTCTTCATAAGGACAGCCGGTAACCACACCCCGTACAGTTCTCTTCATAAGGACAGCCGGTAACCACACCCCCTACAGTTCCCTTCATAAGGACAGCCGGTAACCACACCCCCTACAGTTCTCTTCATAAGGACAGCCGGTAACCACACCTCCTACAGTTCTCTTCATAAGGACAGCCGGTAACCACACCTCCTACAGTTCTCTTCATAAGGACAGCCAGTAACCACACCTCCTACAGTTCTCTTCATAAGGACAGCCAGTAACTCCACCTCCTACAGTTCTCTTCATAAGGACATTAGCCAGTAACTCCACCTCCTACAGTTCTCTTCATAAGGACACTGGCCAGTAACCACACCTCCTACAGTTCTCTTCATAAGGACAGCCAGTAACTCCACCTCCTACAGTTCTCTTCATAAGGACAGCCAGTAACCACACCTCCTACAGTTATCTTCATAAGGACAGCCAGTAACCACACCCCCTACAGTTCTCTTCATAAGGACAGCCAGTAACTCCACCTCCTACAGTTCTCTTCATAAGGACAGCCAGTAACTCCACCTCCTACAGTTCTCTTCATAAGGACAGCCAGTAACCACACCTCCTACAGTTCTCTTCATAAGGACAGCCAGTAACCACACCTCCTACAGTTCTCTTCATAAGGACACTGGCCAGTAACTCCACCTCCTACAGTTATCTTCATAAAGACAGCAAGTAACTCCACCTCCTACAGTTCTCTTCATAAGGACAGCCAGTAACTCCACCTCCTACAGTTCTCTTCATAAGGACAGCCAGTAACCACACCTCCTACAGTTCTCTTCATAAGGACAGCCAGTAACCACACCCCCTACAGTTCTCTTCATAAGGACAGCCAGTAACTCCACCTCCTACAGTTCTCTTCATAAGGACAGCCAGTAACCACACCTCCTACAGTTCTCTTCATAAGGACAGCCGGTAACCACACCTCCTACAGTTCTCTTCATAAGGACAGCCAGTAACCACACCCCCTACAGTTCTCTTCATAAGGACAGCCAGTAACTCCACCTCCTACAGTTCTCTTCATAAGGACAGCCAGTAACCACACCCCCTACAGTTCTCTTCATAAGGACAGCCAGTAACCACACCTCCTACAGTTCTCTTCATAAGGACAGCCAGTAACCACACCCCCTACAGTTCTCTTCATAAGGACAGCCAGTAACTCCACCTCCTACAGTTCTCTTCATAAGGACAGCCAGTAACTCCACCTCCTACAGTTCTCTTCATAAGGACAGCCAGTAACCACACCTCCTACAGTTCTCTTCATAAGGACAGCCAGTAACCACACCTCCTACAGTTCTCTTCATAAGGACACTGGCCAGTAACTCCACCTCCTACAGTTATCTTCATAAAGACAGCAAGTAACTCCACCTCCTACAGTTCTCTTCATAAGGACAGCCAGTAACTCCACCTCCTACAGTTCTCTTCATAAGGACAGCCAGTAACCACACCTCCTACAGTTCTCTTCATAAGGACAGCCAGTAACCACACCCCCTACAGTTCTCTTCATAAGGACAGCCAGTAACTCCACCTCCTACAGTTCTCTTCATAAAGACAGCAAGTAACTCCACCTCCTACAGTTCTCTTCATAAGGACAGCCAGTAACCACACCTCCTACAGTTCTCTTCATAAGGACACTGGCCAGTAACTCCACCTCCTACAGTTCTCTTGATAAGGACAGCCAGTAACCACACCTCCTACAGTTCTCTTCATAAGGACAGCCAGTAACTCCACCTCCTACAGTTCTCTTCATAAGGACAGCCAGTAACTCCCCCTCCTACAGTTCTCTTCATAAGGACAGCCAGTAACCACACCTCCTACAGTTCTCTTCATAAGGACAGCCGGTAACCACACCTCCTACAGATCTCTTCATAAGGACACTGGCCAGTAACTCCACCTCCTACAGTTCTCTTCATAAGGACACTGGCCAGTAACCACACCCCCTACAGTTCTCTTCATAAGGACAGCCAGTAACCACACCCCCTACAGTTCTCTTCATAAGGACAGCCAGTAACCACACCTCCTACAGTTCTCTTCATAAGGACAGCCAGTAACCACACCTCCTACAGTTCTCTTCATAAGGACAGCCAGTAACCACACCCCCTACAGTTCTCTTCATAAGGACAGCCAGTAACTCCACCTCCTACAGTTCTCTTCATAAGGACAGCCAGTAACCACACTTTCTACAGTTCTCTTCATAAGGACAGCCAGTAACTCCACCTCCTACAGTTCTCTTCATAAGGACAGCCAGTAACCACACCTCCTACAGTTCTCTTCATAAGGACACTGGCCAGTAACCACACCTCCTACAGTTCTCTTCATAAGGACACTAGCCAGTAACTCCACCTCCTACAGTTCTCTTCATAAGGACAGCCAGTAACTCCACCTCCTACAGTTCTCTTCATAAGGACACTGGCCAGTAACCACACCTCCTACAGTTCTCTTCATAAGGACAGCCAGTAACCACACCTCCTACAGTTCTCTTCATAAGGACAGCAAGTAACCACACCCCCTACAGTTCTCTTCATAAGGACAGCCAGTAACTCCACCTCATACAGTTCTCTTGATAAGGACAGCCAGTAACCACACCTCCTACAGTTCTCTTCATAAGGACAGCCAGTAACCACGCCTCCTACAGTTCTCTTCATAAGGACAGCCGGTAACCACACCTCCTACAGTTCTCTTCATAAGGACAGCCAGTAACCACACCCCCTACAGTTCTCTTCATAAGGACAGCCAGTAACCACACCTCCTACAGTTCTCTTCATAAGGACAGCCAGTAACCACACCTCCTACAGTTCTCTTCATAAGGACAGCCAGTAACCACACCTCCTACAGTTCTCTTCATAAGGACAGCCAGTAACCACACCCCCTATTGTTCTCTTCATAAGGACAGCCAGTAACCACACCTCCTACAGTTCTCTTCATAAGGACACTGGCCAGTAACCACACCTCCTACAGTTCTCTTCATAAGGACACTAGCCAGTAACTCCACCTCCTACAGTTCTCTTCATAAGGACACTGGCCAGTAACCACACCTCCTACAGTTCTCTTCATAAGGACACTAGCCAGTAACTCCACCTCCTACAGTTCTCTTCATAAGGACAGCCAGTAACTCCACCTCCTACAGTTCTCTTCATAAGGACACTGGCCAGTAACCACACCTCCTACAGTTCTCTTCATAAGGACAGCCAGTAACCACACCTCCTACAGTTCTCTTCATAAGGACAGCCAGTAACCACACCTCCTACAGTTCTCTTCATAAGGACAGCCGGTAACCACACCTCCTACAGTTCTCTTCATAAGGACAGCCGGTAACCACACCCCCTACAGTTCTCTTCATAAGGACAGCCAGTAACTCCACCTCCTACAGTTCTCTTCATAAGGACAGCCAGTAACCACACCCCCTACAGTTCTCTTCATAAGGACAGCCGGTAACCACACCCCCTACAGTTCTCTTCATAAGGACAGCCGGTAACCACACCCCCTACAGTTCTCTTCATAAGGACAGCCGGTAACCACACCTCCTACAGTTCTCTTCATAAGGACAGCCGGTAACCACACCTCCTACAGTTCTCTTCATAAGGACAGCCGGTAACCACACCTCCTACAGTTCTCTTCATAAGGACAGCCAGTAACCACACCTCCTACAGTTCTCTTCATAAGGACAGCCAGTAACTCCACCTCCTACAGTTCTCTTCATAAGGACACTGGCCAGTAACCACACCCCCTACAGTTCTCTTCATAAGGACAGCCAGTAACTCCACCTCCTACAGTTCTCTTCATAAGGACAGCCGGTAACCACACCCCGTACAGTTCTCTTCATAAGGACAGCCGGTAACCACACCCCCTACAGTTCCCTTCATAAGGACAGCCGGTAACCACACCCCCTACAGTTCTCTTCATAAGGACAGCCGGTAACCACACCTCCTACAGTTCTCTTCATAAGGACAGCCGGTAACCACACCTCCTACAGTTCTCTTCATAAGGACAGCCAGTAACCACACCTCCTACAGTTCTCTTCATAAGGACAGCCAGTAACTCCACCTCCTACAGTTCTCTTCATAAGGACATTAGCCAGTAACTCCACCTCCTACAGTTCTCTTCATAAGAACACTGGCCAGTAACCACACCTCCTACAGTTCTCTTCATAAGGACAGCCAGTAACTCCACCTCCTACAGTTCTCTTCATAAGGACAGCCAGTAACCACACCTCCTACAGTTCTCTTCATAAGGACAGCCAGTAACCACACCCCCTACAGTTCTCTTCATAAGGACAGCCAGTAACTCCACCTCCTACAGTTCTCTTCATAAGGACAGCCAGTAACTCCACCTCCTACAGTTCTCTTCATAAGGACAGCCAGTAACCACACCTCCTACAGTTCTCTTCATAAGGACAGCCAGTAACCACACCTCCTACAGTTCTCTTCATAAGAACACTGGCCAGTAACTCCACCTCCTACAGTTATCTTCATAAAGACAGCAAGTAACTCCACCTCCTACAGTTCTCTTCATAAGGACAGCCAGTAACTCCACCTCCTACAGTTCTCTTCATAAGGACAGCCAGTAACCACACCTCCTACAGTTCTCTTCATAAGGACAGCCAGTAACCACACCCCCTACAGTTCTCTTCATAAGGACAGCCAGTAACTCCACCTCCTACAGTTCTCTTCATAAAGACAGCAAGTAACTCCACCTCCTACAGTTCTCTTCATAAGGACAGCCAGTAACCACACCTCCTACAGTTCTCTTCATAAGGACACTGGCCAGTAACTCCACCTCCTACAGTTCTCTTGATAAGGACAGCCAGTAACCACACCTCCTACAGTTCTCTTCATAAGGACAGCCAGTAACTCCACCTCCTACAGTTCTCTTCATAAGGACAGCCAGTAACTCCCCCTCCTACAGTTCTCTTCATAAGGACAGCCAGTAACCACACCTCCTACAGTTCTCTTCATAAGGACAGCCGGTAACCACACCTCCTACAGATCTCTTCATAAGGACACTGGCCAGTAACTCCACCTCCTACAGTTCTCTTCATAAGGACACTGGCCAGTAACCACACCCCCTACAGTTCTCTTCATAAGGACAGCCAGTAACCACACCCCCTACAGTTCTCTTCATAAGGACAGCCAGTAACCACACCTCCTACAGTTCTCTTCATAAGGACAGCCAGTAACCACACCCCCTACAGTTCTCTTCATAAGGACAGCCAGTAACTCCACCTCCTACAGTTCTCTTCATAAGGACAGCCAGTAACTCCACCTCCTACAGTTCTCTTCATAAGGACAGCCAGTAACCACACCTCCTACAGTTCTCTTCATAAGGACAGCCAGTAACCACACCTCCTACAGTTCTCTTCATAAGGACACTGGCCAGTAACTCCACCTCCTACAGTTATCTTCATAAAGACAGCAAGTAACTCCACCTCCTACAGTTCTCTTCATAAGGACAGCCAGTAACTCCACCTCCTACAGTTCTCTTCATAAGGACAGCCAGTAACCACACCTCCTACAGTTCTCTTCATAAGGACAGCCAGTAACCACACCCCCTACAGTTCTCTTCATAAGGACAGCCAGTAACTCCACCTCCTACAGTTCTCTTCATAAAGACAGCAAGTAACTCCACCTCCTACAGTTCTCTTCATAAGGACAGCCAGTAACCACACCTCCTACAGTTCTCTTCATAAGGACACTGGCCAGTAACTCCACCTCCTACAGTTCTCTTGATAAGGACAGCCAGTAACCACACCTCCTACAGTTCTCTTCATAAGGACAGCCAGTAACTCCACCTCCTACAGTTCTCTTCATAAGGACAGCCAGTAACTCCCCCTCCTACAGTTCTCTTCATAAGGACAGCCAGTAACCACACCTCCTACAGTTCTCTTCATAAGGACAGCCGGTAACCACACCTCCTACAGATCTCTTCATAAGGACACTGGCCAGTAACTCCACCTCCTACAGTTCTCTTCATAAGGACACTGGCCAGTAACCACACCCCCTACAGTTCTCTTCATAAGGACAGCCAGTAACCACACCCCCTACAGTTCTCTTCATAAGGACAGCCAGTAACCACACCTCCTACAGTTCTCTTCATAAGGACAGCCAGTAACCACACCTCCTACAGTTCTCTTCATAAGGACAGCCAGTAACCACACCCCCTACAGTTCTCTTCATAAGGACAGCCAGTAACTCCACCTCCTACAGTTCTCTTCATAAGGACAGCCAGTAACCACACCTTCTACAGTTCTCTTCATAAGGACAGCCAGTAATTCCACCTCCTACAGTTCTCTTCATAAGGACAGCCAGTAACCACACCTCCTACAGTTCTCTTCATAAGGACACTGGCCAGTAACCACACCTCCTACAGTTCTCTTCATAAGGACACTAGCCAGTAACTCCACCTCCTACAGTTCTCTTCATAAGGACAGCCAGTAACTCCACCTCCTACAGTTCTCTTCATAAGGACACTGGCCAGTAACCACACCTCCTACAGTTCTCTTCATAAGGACAGCCAGTAACCACACCTCCTACAGTTCTCTTCATAAGGACAGCCAGTAACCACACCCCCTACAGTTCTCTTCATAAGGACAGCCAGTAACTCCACCTCCTACAGTTCTCTTGATAAGGACAGCCAGTAACCACACCTCCTACAGTTCTCTTCATAAGGACAGCCAGTAACCACGCCTCCTACAGTTCTCTTCATAAGGACAGCCGGTAACCACACCTCCTACAGTTCTCTTCATAAGGACAGCCAGTAACCACACCCCCTACAGTTCTCTTCATAAGGACAGCCAGTAACCACACCTCCTACAGTTCTCTTCATAAGGACAGCCAGTAACCACACCTCCTACAGTTCTCTTCATAAGGACAGCCAGTAACCACACCTCCTACAGTTCTCTTCATAAGGACAGCCAGTAACCACACCCCCTATTGTTCTCTTCATAAGGACAGCCAGTAACCACACCTCCTACAGTTCTCTTCATAAGGACACTGGCCAGTAACCACACCTCCTAGAGTTCTCTTCATAAGGACACTAGCCAGTAACTCCACCTCCTACAGTTCTCTTCATAAGGACAGCCAGTAACTCCACCTCCTACAGTTCTCTTCATAAGGACACTGGCCAGTAACCACACCTCCTACAGTTCTCTTCATAAGGACAGCCAGTAACCACACCTCCTACAGTTCTCTTCATAAGGACAGCCAGTAACCACACCCCCTACAGTTCTCTTCATAAGGACAGCCAGTAACTCCACCTCCTACAGTTCTCTTCATAAGGACAGCCAGTAACCACACCTCCTACAGTTCTCTTCATAAGGACAGCCAGTAACCACACCTCCTACAGTTCTCTTCATAAGGACAGCCGGTAACCACACCTCCTACAGTTCTCTTCATAAGGACAGCCAGTAACCACACCCCCTACAGTTCTCTTCATAAGGACAGCCAGTAACCACACCTCCTACAGTTCTCTTCATAAGGACAGCCAGTAACCACACCTCCTACAGGTCTCTTCATCAGGACAGCCAGTAACCACACCTCCTACAGTTCTCTTCATAAGGACAGCCAGTAACCACACCCCCTACAGTTCTCTTCATAAGGACAGCCAGTAACTCCACCTCCTACAGTTCTCTTCATAAAGACAGCAAGTAACTCCACCTCCTACAGTTCTCTTCATAAGGACAGCCAGTAACCACACCTCCTACAGTTCTCTTCATAAGGACACTGGCCAGTAACTCCACCTCCTACAGTTCTCTTCATAAGGACACTGGCCAGTAACCACACCCCCTACAGTTCTCTTCATAAGGACAGCCAGTAACCACACCCCCTACAGTTCTCTTCATAAGGACAGCCAGTAACCACACCTCCTACAGTTCTCTTCATAAGGACAGCCAGTAACCACACCTCCTACAGTTCTCTTCATAAGGACAGCCAGTAACCACACCCCCTACAGTTCTCTTCATAAGGACAGCCAGTAACTCCACCTCCTACAGTTCTCTTCATAAGGACAGCCAGTAACCACACCTTCTACAGTTCTCTTCATAAGGACAGCCAGTAACTCCACCTCCTACAGTTCTCTTCATAAGGACAGCCAGTAACCACACCTCCTACAGTTCTCTTCATAAGGACACTGGCCAGTAACCACACCTCCTACAGTTCTCTTCATAAGGACACTAGCCAGTAACTCCACCTCCTACAGTTCTCTTCATAAGGACAGCCAGTAACTCCACCTCCTACAGTTCTCTTCATAAGGACACTGGCCAGTAACCACACCTCCTACAGTTCTCTTCATAAGGACAGCCAGTAACCACACCTCCTACAGTTCTCTTCATAAGGACAGCCAGTAACCACACCCCCTACAGTTCTCTTCATAAGGACAGCCAGTAACTCCACCTCCTACAGTTCTCTTGATAAGGACAGCCAGTAACCACACCTCCTACAGTTCTCTTCATAAGGACAGCCAGTAACCACGCCTCCTACAGTTCTCTTCATAAGGACAGCCGGTAACCACACCTCCTACAGTTCTCTTCATAAGGACAGCCAGTAACCACACCCCCTACAGTTCTCTTCATAAGGACAGCCAGTAACCACACCTCCTACAGTTCTCTTCATAAGGACAGCCAGTAACCACACCTCCTACAGTTCTCTTCATAAGGACAGCCAGTAACCACACCTCCTACAGTTCTCTTCATAAGGACAGCCAGTAACCACACCCCCTATTGTTCTCTTCATAAGGACAGCCAGTAACCACACCTCCTACAGTTCTCTTCATAAGGACACTGGCCAGTAACCACACCTCCTACAGTTCTCTTCATAAGGACAGCCAGTAACCACACCTCCTACAGGTCTCTTCATCAGGACAGCCAGTAACCACACCTCCTACAGTTCTCTTCATAAGGACAGCCAGTAACCACACCCCCTACAGTTCTCTTCATAAGGACAGCCAGTAACTCCACCTCCTACAGTTCTCTTCATAAAGACAGCAAGTAACTCCACCTCCTACAGTTCTCTTCATAAGGACAGCCAGTAACCACACCTCCTACAGTTCTCTTCATAAGGACACTGGCCAGTAACTCCACCTCCTACAGTTCTCTTCATAAGGACACTGGCCAGTAACCACACCCCCTACAGTTCTCTTCATAAGGACAGCCAGTAACCACACCCCCTACAGTTCTCTTCATAAGGACAGCCAGTAACCACACCTCCTACAGTTCTCTTCATAAGGACAGCCAGTAACCACACCTCCTACAGTTCTCTTCATAAGGACAGCCAGTAACCACACCCCCTACAGTTCTCTTCATAAGGACAGCCAGTAACTCCACCTCCTACAGTTCTCTTCATAAGGACAGCCAGTAACCACACCTTCTACAGTTCTCTTCATAAGGACAGCCAGTAACTCCACCTCCTACAGTTCTCTTCATAAGGACAGCCAGTAACCACACCTCCTACAGTTCTCTTCATAAGGACACTGGCCAGTAACCACACCTCCTACAGTTCTCTTCATAAGGACACTAGCCAGTAACTCCACCTCCTACAGTTCTCTTCATAAGGACAGCCAGTAACTCCACCTCCTACAGTTCTCTTCATAAGGACACTGGCCAGTAACCACACCTCCTACAGTTCTCTTCATAAGGACAGCCAGTAACCACACCTCCTACAGTTCTCTTCATAAGGACAGCCAGTAACCACACCCCCTACAGTTCTCTTCATAAGGACAGCCAGTAACTCCACCTCCTACAGTTCTCTTGATAAGGACAGCCAGTAACCACACCTCCTACAGTTCTCTTCATAAGGACAGCCAGTAACCACGCCTCCTACAGTTCTCTTCATAAGGACAGCCGGTAACCACACCTCCTACAGTTCTCTTCATAAGGACAGCCAGTAACCACACCCCCTACAGTTCTCTTCATAAGGACAGCCAGTAACCACACCTCCTACAGTTCTCTTCATAAGGACAGCCAGTAACCACACCTCCTACAGTTCTCTTCATAAGGACAGCCAGTAACCACACCTCCTACAGTTCTCTTCATAAGGACAGCCAGTAACCACACCCCCTATTGTTCTCTTCATAAGGACAGCCAGTAACCACACCTCCTACAGTTCTCTTCATAAGGACACTGGCCAGTAACCACACCTCCTACAGTTCTCTTCATAAGGACACTAGCCAGTAACTCCACCTCCTACAGTTCTCTTCATAAGGACAGCCAGTAACTCCACGTCCTACAGTTCTCTTCATAAGGACACTGGCCAGTAACCACACCTCCTACAGTTCTCTTCATAAGGACAGCCAGTAACCACACCTCCTACAGTTCTCTTCATAAGGACAGCCAGTAACCACACCCCCTACAGTTCTCTTCATAAGGACAGCCAGTAACTCCACCTCCTACAGTTCTCTTCATAAGGACAGCCAGTAACCACACCTCCTACAGTTCTCTTCATAAGGACAGCCAGTAACCACACCTCCTACAGTTCTCTTCATAAGGACAGCCGGTAACCACACCTCCTACAGTTCTCTTCATAAGGACAGCCAGTAACCACACCCCCTACAGTTCTCTTCATAAGGACAGCCAGTAACCACACCTCCTACAGTTCTCTTCATAAGGACAGCCAGTAACCACACCTCCTACAGGTCTCTTCATCAGGACAGCCAGTAACCACACCTCCTACAGTTCTCTTCATAAGGACAGCCGGTAACCACACCTCCTACAGTTCTCTTCATAAGGACAGCCGGTAACCACACCCCCTACAGTTCTCTTCATAAGGACAGCCAGTAACCACACCTCCTACAGTTCTCTTCATAAGGACAGCCAGTAACCACACCTCCTACAGTTCTCTTCATAAGGACAGCCGGTAACCACACCTCCTACAGTTCTCTTCATAAGGACAGCCGGTAACCACACCTCCTACAGTTCTCTTCATAAGGACAGCCGGTAACCACACCCCCTACAGTTCTCTTCATAAGGACAGCCAGTAACCACACCTCCTACAGTTCTCTTCATAAGGACAGCCCGTAACCACACCCCTTACAGTTCTCTTCATAAGGACAGCCAGTAACCACACCTCCTACAGTTCTCTTCATAAGGACAGCCAGTAACTCCACCTCCTACAGTTCTCTTCATAAGGACAGCCAGTAACCACACCCCTACAGTTCTCTTCATAAGGACAGCCGGTAACCACACCCCCTACAGTTCTCTTCATAAGGACAGCCGGTAACCACACCCCCTACAGTTCTCTTCATAAGGACAGCCGGTAACCACACCTCCTACAGTTCTCTTCATAAGGACAGCCGGCAACCACACCTCCTACAGTTCTCTTCATAAGGACAGCCGGTAACCACACCTCCTACAGTTCTCTTCATAAGGACAGCCAGTAACCACACCTCCTACAGTTCTCTTCATAAGGACAGCCAGTAACTCCACCTCCTACAGTTCTCTTCATAAGGACACTGGCCAGTAACCACACCCCCTACAGTTCTCTTCATAAGGACAGCCAGTAACTCCACCTCCTACAGTTCTCTTCATAAGGACAGCCGGTAACCACACCCCGTACAGTTCTCTTCATAAGGACAGCCGGTAACCACACCCCCTACAGTTCCCTTCATAAGGACAGCCGGTAACCACACCCCCTACAGTTCTCTTCATAAGGACAGCCGGTAACCACACCTCCTACAGTTCTCTTCATAAGGACAGCCGGTAACCACACCTCCTACAGTTCTCTTCATAAGGACAGCCAGTAACCACACCTCCTACAGTTCTCTTCATAAGGACAGCCAGTAACTCCACCTCCTACAGTTCTCTTCATAAGGACATTAGCCAGTAACTCCACCTCCTACAGTTCTCTTCATAAGGACACTGGCCAGTAACCACACCTCCTACAGTTCTCTTCATAAGGACAGCCAGTAACTCCACCTCCTACAGTTCTCTTCATAAGGACAGCCAGTAACCACACCCCCTACAGTTCTCTTCATAAGGACAGCCAGTAACTCCACCTCCTACAGTTCTCTTCATAAGGACAGCCGGTAACCACACCCCCTACAGTTCTCTTCATAAGGACAGCCGGTAACCACACCCCCTACAGTTCTCTTCATAAGGACAGCCGGTAACCACACCCCCTACAGTTCTCTTCATAAGGACAGCCGGTAACCACACCTCCTACAGTTCTCTTCATAAGGACAGCCAGTAACTCAACCTCCTACAGTTCTCTTCATAAGGACAGCCGGTAACCACACCCCCTACAGTTCTCTTCATAAGGACAGCCGGTAACCACACCCCCTACAGTTCTCTTCATAAGGACAGCCAGTAACCACACCTCCTACAGTTCTCTTCATAAGGACAGCCAGTAACCACACCCCCTACAGTTCTCTTCATAAGGACAGCCAGTAACCACACCCCCTACAGTTCTCTTCATAAGGACAGCCGGTAACCACACCCCCTACAGTTCTCTTCATAAGGACAGCCGGTAACCACACCCCCTACAGTTCTCTTCATAAGGACAGCCGGTAACCACACCCCCTCACAAAAGTCAGAAGTGCAACAAATGAGTTAGTCGTTGTTCAGAACGTGTGACTAGCAAGTGGAGCCTAACATTAGTCATGCTGTGTCTGCAGTCACTCCAAATGTATTTTTTATTTATTTAACTAGGCAAGTCAGTTAATAACAAATTCTTATTTACAATGACGGCCTAGAAACAGTGGGTTAACTGCCTTTTTCAGGGACAGAACAACAGATTTTTACCTTGTCAGCTCGGGGATTCAATCTAGCAACCTTTCGGTTACTGGCCC
Source organism: Salvelinus namaycush (assembly GCF_016432855.1). NCBI lineage: Eukaryota > Metazoa > Chordata > Actinopteri > Salmoniformes > Salmonidae > Salvelinus > Salvelinus namaycush. Next base: position 20,688,171 of record NC_052346.1, on the reverse strand, counting down.
AACGCTCTAACCACTAGGCTACCTGCCGCCCCAATCTTCCTCAGAATGGATGGTGAAGTGAAACATAGGCTAGTTCAACTCTACAAATTATTTTCAGCCCCCACACAAGACAGAAAACTATTTTCTATGAGTTGTGAGCTGAAAGCCATGCCCAGAGTTGAGTTTGGTTTGGGGGAGCTGGAGCACAAGCGTCCACAGCTGTGCCCAACTGTGCAAACAGAAACGCGTCTGGGAGAGAAAAGACAAATGAAAAGATGCAGTCTCTCTCTGCTGTCTCAAAATAGACCAGCCAGAAACAACACATGTAGACGACACAATCACAGGGAGGAGAGGAGAGCCACCCCTCCATCTCTCCGTTTCTCCATCCAAAGAAACAATGACAGAATGGTAAACAAACTTCAACCAAGTAAAATACCCGTTCATCAAGACAACCTCAACCATCAGGCTGCCGAAGTGGAGGGCTGTGTGTGATTGGTTGGTCAGCCTGTCAATCAAGAGACCAAACATTCTTTTGACAAATGGTAAATTCTCACCAGGCATTAAATTCTATTAGATTTCATCTGAAACATGTACTAGAAGATTCAGCTACTGAGGTGGGTGCTGTTCTGCATGATGGCTTTGACCAAGGCTGCATCCCAAATGGGACCCTATTCCCTATATAGTGCACTACATTTGACCAGGTCCTGCATAGGGTCTGGTCAAAAGTAGGACACTATGTAGGGAATAGGGTCCCATTTCAGACTCAGACCATATTACAGTGAGCAGAGAAATTAAATATTCATCAGGATTCAGGAAACCCCTTTCCACTAAAAAAGTTTCAGGCTAAAAATACACTTCATAACAGGATTTCTGAGAGGCTATTGGGGAACATTAGCATAATGGTAATAATTGAGATAAGAGGTAACTTGGACTGGAAAATATTTTCTGGGACATGGCCTGTATATTGCAGAGAAACTTTAGTGAACTTTTCATAAAAATGATTTAGCCTCATTTGCAAATTAGTCCAGATATTATTATTCTGAATTTATTATGATTCTGACTTGAATAGTTCAATTAATTCAATTAGTAAATAATTTCCCAACCTGTGAATGGAGGTGTCTGCCTACTAAAACTATTGCTAGATTCTAAAATGTCACTCTATTCTCTATTTGGTGCACTACTTTAGACCAGATCCCTATGGGCCCTATGAGCCCTGGTCAAAAGTAATGCACTATTGTTACGCCCTAGCCTTAGTTATCTTTGTTTTCTTTATTATTTTAGTTAGGTCAGGGTGTGACATGGGGGATGTATGTGTTTTGTATTGTCTAGGGTTTTTGTATGTTTATGGGGCAGTGTCTAGTCTAGGTGTATGTATATCTATGGTTGCCTAGATTGATTCTCAATTAGAGACAGCTGTCTATCGTTGTCTCTGATTGGGAACCATATTTAGGCAGCCATATTCATTAGGTAGTTCGTGGGTGATTGTCTATGTCTATGTCGCATGTTAGCACATTGTTTCTATAGCTTCACGTTCGTCGTTTTATTGTTTTGTATAGTTTGTATAGTGTTCTTCATTTTTTCGTCTTCAATAAAAGAAGATGTATTGTTATCACGCTGCGCCTTGGTCCTCCTCTCTTCCACCATACGACGATCGTGACAACTATATACAGAATAGAGTGCCATTTGGGACGTACACTATTAACTTTTCCCCTTGCTCCAAATAGTTTCTCCCCAGGCCTGATCAACTGACCAACTAAGAGATGATCAATACAGGTTTGGCTGCAGCCTAATTAATCAATATGATGCGGAGTTGATGATGTCAATGGTTAAAGGTCCACGTTACAAACACTGCTACTGATTGACCTTGGTTCTGTTGCTTTGCCCTGCCCTGGACAACTATCAATAAACTACAAGGTTCTGTTGCTCTGCCCTGGACAACTATCAATAAACTACACGTTTCTGTTGCTCTGCCCTGGACAACTATCAATAAACTACAAGGTTCTGTTGCTCTGCCCTGCCCTGGACAACTATCAATAAACTACAAGGTTCTGTTGCTCTGCCCTGCCCTGGACAACTATCAATAAACTACAAGGTTCTGTTGCTCTGCCCTGCCCTGGACAACTATCAATAAACTACAAGGTTCTGTTGCTCTGCCCTGCCCTGGACAACTATCGATAAACTACAAGGTTCTGTTGCTCTGCCCTGCCCTGGACAACTATCAATAAACTACAAGGTTCTGTTGCTTTGCCCTGCCCTGGACAACTATCAATAAACTACAAGGTTCTGTTGCTCTGCCCTGGACAACTATCAATAAACTACACGTTTCTGTTGCCCTGCCCTGCCCTGGACAACTATCAATAAACTACATGTTTCTGTTGCTCTGCCCTGGACAACTATCAATAAACTACAAGGTTCTGTTGCTCTGCCCTGCCCTGGACAACTATCGATAAACTACAAGGTTCTATTGCTCTGCCCTGCCCTGGACAACTATCGATAAACTACAAGGTTCTGTTGCTCTGCCCTGCCCTGGACAACTATCAATAAACTACAAGGTTCTGTTGCTTTGCCCTGCCCTGGACAACTATCAATAAACTAGAAGGTTTGTAGTGAGTTCAACATGATTTCCATGTAGTGAATCAGTAAGTTGATCCTATTGTTCCAAACTACACTGGGCTTTATGTCAGGGCCTAATCATCAGGTGTAGTCAACACTGGTGAAATGACATTTCATGGGTAACCATTCAGGGAGAACACGTATCACATCAAAATATGTCCCCGTGAAGACAATGACCAAAAGTTAACTTTTTGCACACCACACATTCCATCAAAGAAATAGATCAGCCCCGGGTATCAGATTCTGCCTGTCTATGGATCTCTGCAGGCTTAATCTCTTAAAAACATGACGTCCTTTCATCAGAACCCACACACTGTAACGGGCCTACAGTGCATTCAGACAGTATTCAGACCCCTTCACTTAAAATGGATTAAATAAAACAATCTATACACAATACTCCATAATGACAAAGCACATTTTTTAAATATATTTTTTAAACAAATGTATAAAACATAAAAACTGAAATACCTTATTTACATAAGTATTCAGACACTTTGCTATGAGACTCGAAATTGAGCTCAGGTGCATCCGGTTTCCATTGATCATCCTTGAGATGTTTCTAGAACTTCATTGGAGTCCACCTGTGGTAAATTCAATTGATTGGACATGATTTGGAAAGGCACAAACCTGTCTGTATAAGGTCCCACAGTTGACAGTGCATGTCAGAGCAAAAACCAAGCTATGAGTTCGAAGGAATTGTCCTTAGAGCTCCGAGAAAGGATTGTGTAGAGGCACAGATCTGGGGGAGCATTGAAGGTCCCCAAGAACACAGTGGCCTCCATCATTCTTAAATGGAAGAAGTTTGGAACCACCAAAACTGTTCCTAGAGCTGGCCGCCCTGCCAAACAACGCCCAGCAAACGGGGGAGAAGGGCCTTGGTCAGGGAGGTGACCAAGAACCCGATGGTTACTCTGACAGAGCTCCAGAGTTCCTCTGTGGAGATGGGAGAACCTTTCAGAAGGACAACCATCTCTGCAGCACTCCACCAATCAGGTCTTTAAGGTAGAGTGACCAGACGGAAGCCACTCAATAAAAGGCACATGACAGCCCGCTTGGAGTTTGGCAAAAGGCACCTAAAGGACTCTCAGACCATGAGAAACAAGATTTTATGGTCTGATGAAACCAAGTTTGAACTCTTTGGCCTGAATGCCTAGCGTCACGTCTGGAGGAAACTAGGCACCGCTCATCACCTGGCCATTACCATCCCTACGGTGATGCATGGTGGTGGCACCATCCCTACGGTGAAGCATGGTGGTGGCAGCATCACGCTGTGGGGATGTTTTTCGGCGGCAGGGACTGGGAGACAAGTAAAGACCGAGGGAAAGATGAACGGAGCAAAGTATAGAGAGATCCTTCATGAAAACCTGCTCCAGGACCTCATACAGGGTCGAAGGTTCACCTTCCAACAGGATAACGACCCTAAGCACACAGCCAAGACAACGCAGGAGTGGCTTAGGGACAAGTCTCTGAATGTCCTTGAGTGGCCCAGCCAGAGCCCAGACTTGAACCCAATCCAACATCTCTGGAAAGACCTGAAAACAGCTGTGCAGCGACGCTCCCCAACCACCCTGACAGAGCTTGAGAGGATCTGCAGAGAAGAATGGGAGAAAATCCCCAAATACAGATGTGCCAAGCTTGTAGCATCATACCCAAGAAGACCCGAGGCTGTAATCGCTGTCTAAGGTGCTTCATCAAAGCACTGAGTAAAGGGTCTGAAAACGTATTAAATGTGATATTTCCATTTTTTTTAATGTTTAATACATTTGCAAAAATGTCTAAAAATCTGTATTTGCTTTGTCATTATGGCGTATTGTGGGTAGATTGATGAGAAAAAACAACTATTTAATAAATGTAAAAATTTTAGACCTTAAACGTGCCCAGTGGGTAGTGACCAATATTTTGTTTCATTTCCTCCAGTTTTACTCGGTAGGACTGAGTCTATCATATAAAATAGTGACTCATCTTTGCCAGAACAATAGTTTTCCTGGAGATTTGATTGATCATTGTCATATTTCAGATAGGCCTAGTTTGGGTGGCTTCTGGCTAGATGTATAAATATAGCTGTAACATCGCACTGCCTTTAATATTACGGAACGAAGATGCCTAATTGTGGGGAAGCACAGCAAGCAGGCTGCCATCCAAAGTGGTGCAGAGAGAACATGCTTTCCATCTGATCCTGCAACCTCCACTACAAGTAGGCTGGATGATTCTGCTTCCTCTGGACTCTAGAGAAGTGACATGATACAGCCCTAGTTGATTCTGCTCTAGACTCTAGAGAAGTGACATGATACAGCCCTAGTTGATTCTGCTCTAGACTCCAGAGAAGTGACATGATATAGCCCTAGTTGATTCTGCTCTAGACTCTAGAGAAGTGACATGATACAGCCCTAGTTGATTCTGCTCTAGACTCCAGAGAAGTGACATGATATAGCCCTAGTTGATTCTGCTCTAGACTCTAGAGAAGTGACATGATACAGCCCTAGTTGATTCTGCTCTAGACTCTAGAGAAGTGACATGATATAGCCCTAGTTGATTCTGCTCTAGACTCCAGAGAAGTGACATGATACAGCCCTAGTTGATTCTGCTCTAGACTCCAGAGAAGTGACATGATATAGCCCTAGTTGATTCTGCTCTAGACTCTAGAGAAGTGACATGATACAGCCCTAGTTGATATTTGCTGCTAACATGAATGACTTTCAGCTCCAAATGCAAGTACAGGATGCAGTTTATTTCTGTAGCCCGTCTTGCATTTTGAAAATGCATCACCTTTTATGTCTGTAATGACAGGCTACATTTGTGCAGCGATTGCACGCGCATGTTCACGTGTGCAAAAAATTGCACCAGCTTCAAACAGCTGAAAATACAATATTTTGGGTTATGGAAAATATATTTCACAGCGCTTTAGGTGGTACAATGATTCTCTACACTATACTTGCTTGTTTTGACACTTAAACTGAAAAAGGGGCAAACTATTTGAATTTTAGCAACCAGGTAAGCGGTTTCAGCATATTGCACCTTAAGGATAAAGAGAACCTGTTATAAACATGTATACCGTAAGGATAAAGAGAACCTGTTATAAACATGTATACCGTAAGGATAAAGAGAACCTGTTATAAACATGTATACCGTAAGGATAAAGAGTACCTGTTATAAACATGTATACCGTAAGGATAAAGAGTACCTGTTATAAACATGTATACCTTAAGGATAAAGAGAACCTGTTATAAACATATATACCTTAATGAAGAGAACCTGTTATAAACATATATACCTTAAGGATAAAGAGAACCTGTTATAAACATGTATACCTTAAGGATGAAGAGAACCTGTTATAAACATGTATACCGTAAGGATAAAGAGAACCTGTTATAAACATGTATACCTTAAGGATAAAGAGTACCTGTTATAAACATGTATACCGTAAGGATAAAGAGAACCTGTTATAAACATGTATACCTTAAGGATAAAGAGAACCTGTTATAAACATATATACCTTAAGGATAAAGAGAACCTGTTATAAACATGTATACCGTAAGGATAAAGAGAACCTGTTATAAACATATATACCTTAAGGATAAAGAGAACCTGTTATAAACATATATACCTTAAGGATAAAGAGAACCTGTTATAAACATGTATACCGTAAGGATAAAGAGAACCTGTTATAAACATATATACCTTAAGGATAAAGAGAACCTGTTATAAACATATATACCTTAAGGATAAAGAGAACCTGTTATGAGCATTTAAACCTTAAGAATAAAGAGTAAAATGTCACTGTGTATTTCACATGAGACTTCCTGAAGAATCAACTGTGTGACAATGATGCCGTTATGGTCTTACCTTGTGCCTGCACTTCAGGACTACTCCATAGGCTCCTGGAGAGAGAAGAGAGGAGAACGGTTAGTAACAGGGATTTATCCAAACATGACTTACATTTGTATTAATGGTTCAGCTAGAAAAGGTTGGTGAATCCTCCTATAAAGAGTTGATATTCTCTAAACAAGGTGTAGATGAAGTGGAGCTCATCTTTCCTATGTTCTGTAGTCATTCAAGGGTGAAGAAACGGTCCTGGGAGATGTCATGCACCTCAGCTCCTATAAAGAGTTGATATTCTCTAAACAAGGTGTAGATGAAGTGGAGCTCATCTTTCCTATGTTCTGTAGTCATTCAAGGGTGAAGAAACGGTCCTGGGAGATGTCATGCACCTCAGCTCATGCACACTTTATGCTCATCCATATTTCAAAGATGAAGACTTCAACTGTGAACCCTTCATTTGGCTTTCTGGCTTTGTTTTTATTTATTTATATATTAAAAAAAATGTGTTTACCCTTTTTCTCCCCAATTTTGTGATATCCAATTGGTAGTTACAGTCTTGTCTCATCACTGCAACTCCCGTACGGACTCAGGAGAGGCGAAGGTCGAGGGCCGTGCGTCCTCCAAAACACAACCCGACCAAGCCGTACTGCTTCTTGACAAGCCGTACTGCTTCTTGACAAGTCAGCCGCACCAATGTGTCAGAGGAAACGCCCTGTACCTTGTGACCGCGTCAGCGTGCACTGCGCCCGGCTACAGGAGTCGCTAGAGAGCGATGGGGACATCCCTGCCCTGCACCTTGCGACCGTGTCAGCGTGCACTGCGCCCGGCTACAGGAGTCGCTAGAGAGCGATGGGGACATCCCTGCCCTGCACCTTGCGACCGCGTCAGCGTGCACTGCGCCCGGCTACAGGAGTCGCTAGAGAGCGATGGGGACATCCCTGCCCTGCACCTTGCGACCGTGTCAGCGTGCACTGCGCCCGGCTACAGGAGTCGCTAGAGAGCGATGGGGACATCCCTGCCCTGCACCTTGCGACCGTGTCAGCGTGCACTGCGCCCGGCTACAGGAGTCGCTAGAGAGCGATGGGGACATCCCTGCCCTGCACCTTGCGACCGTGTCAGCGTGCACTGCGCCCGGCTACAGGAGTCGCTAGAGAGCGATGGGGACATCCCTGCCCTGCACCTTGCGACCGTGTCAGCGTGCACTGCGCCCGGCTACAGGAGTCGCTAGAGAGCGATGGGGACATCCCTGCCCTGCACCTTGCGACCGTGTCAGCGTGCACTGCGCCCGGCTACAGGAGTCGCTAGAGAGCGATGGGGACATCCCTGCCCTGTACCTTGTGACCGCGTCAGCGTGCACTGCGCCCGGCTACAGGAGTCGCTAGAGAGCGATGGGGACATCCCTGCCCTGCACCTTGCGACCGTGTCAGCGTGCACTGCGCCCGGCTACAGGAGTCGCTAGAGAGCGATGGGGACATCCCTGCCAGCCAAACCCTCCACTAACCCAGACGACGCTGGGCCAATTGTGCACCGCTCCATGGGTCTCCCGGTCGCGGCCGGCTGCGACAGAGCCTGGACTCGAACCACGATCTCTAGTGGCACTGTGATGCAGACCACTGCACCACCCTTGGGAGGCCCACTGCTTTCTGGCATTCTGACAGATGCTGTCAGAGCAAACATGATTCCTCCATTACAACATGACCGGTCAGTCAGTAGTCAGTTTATAGCCAGTTTATAGTCAGTGAATAGTCAGTTTATAGTCAGTTTATAGTCAGTTTATAGTCAGTTTATAGTCAGTGGATAGTCAGTTTATAGTCAATTTATAGTCAGTTTATAGTCAGTTTATAGTCAGTAGATAGTCAGTTTATAGTCAGTGGATAGTCAGTTTATAGTCAGTTTATAGTCAGTGGATAGTCAGTTCATAGTCAGTTTATAGTCAGTTTATAGTCAGTGGATAGTCAGTTTATAGTCAGTAGATAGTCAGTTTATAGTCAGTTTATAGTCAGTTTATAGTCAGTGGATAGTCAGTTCATAGTCAGTTTATAGTCAGTTTATAGTCAGTGGATAGTCAGTTTATAGTCAGTGGATAGTCAGTTTATAGTCAGTTTATAGTCAGTAGATAGTCAGTGGATAGCCAGTTTATAGTCAGTTTATAGTCAGTAGATAGTCAGTTTATAGTCAGTGGATAGTCAGTTTATAGTCAGTTTACAGTCAGTAGATAGTCAGTTTATAGTCAGTTTATAGTCAGTGGATAGTCAGTTTATAGTCAGTTTATAGTCAGTGGATAGTCAGTTTATAGTCAGTTTATAGTCAGTAGATAGTCAGTTTATAGTCAGTTTATAGTCAGTGGATAGTCAGTTTATAGTCAGTTTATAGTCAGTTTATAGTCAGTAGATAGTCAGTTTATAGTCAGTTTATAGTCAGTTTATAGTCAGTGGATAGTCAGTGGATAGTCAGTTTATAGTCAGTTTATAGTCAGTGGATAGTCAGTTTATAGTCAGTTTATAGTCAGTTTATAGTCAGTGGATAGTCAGTTTATAGTCAGTGGATAGTCAGTTTATAGTCAGTTTATAGTCAGTTTATAGTCAGTGGATAGTCAGTTTATAGTCAGTTTATAGTCAGTGGATAGTCAGTTTATAGTCAGTTTATAGTCAGTAGATAGTCAGTGGATAGTCAGTTTATAGTCAGTTTATAGTCAGTTTATTGTCAGTTTATAGTCAGTTTATAGTCAGTTTATAGTCAGTGGATCGTCAGTGGATCGTCAGTGGATAGTCAGTGGATAGTCAGTTTATAGTCAGTTTATAGTCAGTTTATAGTCAGTTTATAGTTAGAGAATAGTTATTATATTGTCATCAAATAGTCAGTAGATAGTTAGAGAATAGTTATTATATAGTAAGTAGACAGCTGCCACATAGTCATTACGTAGTCAGTAAATATTAATTGAATAGTTATCACATAATCAGTAGATAGTTGGTGAATAGTCATTACACAGACAGTAGATAGTTGGTGAATAGTCATCACACAGACAGTAGATAGTTGGTGAATAGTCATCACACAGACAGTAGATAGTTGGTGAATAGTCATTACACAGACAGTAGATAGTCAGTAAATAGTCATTACACAGACAGTAGATAGTTGGTGAATAGTCATTACACAGACAGTAGATAGTTGGTGAATAGTCATTACACAGACAGTAGATAGTTGGTGAATTGTCATTACACAGACAGTAGATAGTTGGTGAATAGTCATTACACAGACAGTAGATAGTTGGTGAATAGTCATCACACAGACAGTAGATAGTTGGTGAATAGTCATCACACAGACAGTAGATAGTTGGTGAATAGTCATTACACAGACAGTAGATAGTTGGTGAATAGTCATTACACAGACAGTAGATAGTTGGTGAATAGTCATTACACAGACTGTAGATAGTTGGTGAATAGTCACACAGACAGTACATAGTTGGTGAATAGTCATTACACAGACAGTAGATAGTTGGTGAATAGTCATCACACAGACTGTAGATAGTTGGTGAATAGTCATCACACAGACAGTAGATAGTTGGTGAATAGTCATCACACAGACAGTAGATCGTTGGTGAATAGTCATCACACAGACAGTAGATAGTTGGTGAATAGTCATTACACAGACAGTAGATAGTTGGTGAATAGTCATTACACAGACTGTAGATAGTTGGTGAATAGTCATCACACAGACAGTAGATAGTTGGTGAATAGTCATTACACAGACAGTAGATAGTTGGTGAATAGTCATTACACAGACAGTAGATAGTTGGTGAATAGTCATCACACAGACAGTAGATAGTTGGTGAATAGTCATTACACAGACAGTAGATAGTTGGTGAATAGTCATCACACAGACAGTAGATAGTTGGTGAATAGTCATCACACAGACAGTAGATAGTTGGTGAATAGTCATTACACAGACAGTAGATAGTTGGTGAATAGTCATCACACAGACAGTAGATAGTTGGTGAATAGTCATTACACAGACAGTAGATAGTTGGTGAATAGTCATTACACAGACAGTAGATAGTTGGTGAATAGTCATCACACAGACAGTAGATAGTTGGTGAATAGTCATTACACAGACAGTAGATAGTTGGTGAATAGTCATTGCACAGACAGTAGATAGTTGGTGAATAGTCATCACACAGACAGTAGATAGTTGGTGAATAGTCATCACACAGACAGTAGATAGTTGGTGAATAGTCATTACACAGACAGTAGATAGTTGGTGAATAGTCATTACACAGACAGTAGATAGTTGGTGAATAGTCATTACACAGACAGTAGATAGTTGGTGAATAGTCATCACACAGACAGTAGATAGTTGGTGAATAGTCATTACACAGACAGTAGATAGTTGGTGAATAGTCATTACACAGACAGTAGATAGTTGGTGAATAGTCATCACACAGACAGTAGATAGTCAGTGAATTTCAATCTACTACTGAAAAATGGACTTCTCTATTATCTTCAGAACTACATGTCAGATATGCCAATCAACTAATAATAAATAATGACTCTAGGAAATGCCGAATGTACTCCATTCATCGCTCTTGAAAACTAACTTACTAACTTCCTGGTATGAAGTTCCTTTCTGTGTCACTCAGTCAAGAGTGTCTTGATGGGAGAACCAAAGCCCTATCATGATATGTTCTGTAAGTGGTGGTCCCTCCCCTCCTTTGTTGCTTCACTTCCTGAATTGACGGGAGTTGGAAACTGAATTGCTCTTAACCCCCGGTGTGATGGGTGACCAGTAATCTGTGTGATGAGGATCCTTCAGTCAACAAATGGCATGAGAATGAAATGACTCATCTGATCTAGCGTTAAATTGTATTAGTGGAGGGACCAGTGAAGGAACCATGGGCCAGAGAAGTAGCCAGTCATTATACCCCAGCTCGGAGTATCTCTCCCTGGCCTGAGAGAGGCTTGCCACTACCTCGCCCTGTAGCCCTGGGCTATCAGCCTCAGCCCTTTAGCCAGTCAACCACATATACAGGAGAATTCAGGGGCTAAAGAGCTACTGAATAGATGATTACACACTCTTCCTCCATCTATGTAATTTATGCACATATTATGTGAATTTTGACATGAAATGACAGTTAGATTATTTACACGAAAGTAAAAGTGCGTAGCTCAAGAGATGAAGACATCATTTCCAAAACTCCATTTATGAATCTAAAAGGAATGGATGAAGAGCCAGTTGTGTAAATGGAAAAGGTCAACGAGTGTGATGTTGTCCGTTTGGCAGTGGTTTCTGGAAGGGTTTCATGGGCACAGCAGCTACAAGGCCTAGCCAGAGGACACATGGAGAGATGGAGACAGTTTTAGCCCACTTTAGACCCTCCGGTTAAGTGGCGACTGTTCAGAATTGGGAACATGATGAGCACTTCAGAATAATAATTTAGCTCTAGTTCTGCAAACAGTGTTTTTGGACACAGTACAGAGAACTCCTGGTGGGCTTTACGTTAACCCTTGATCGTTGTAAACGTTTTCAGTCACAGCCATAAGTAACGCAGTGATAACAAGGTCAGAGAGGTAGCTAGAGAAATGGTTTTGGCTTTCAGCTTTGACCACCACACCAACATCACTAAAAACAACCACAAATAAACACATTACTGTGAAACCGTAGTGTTCCCTTTGACAGTGTAACACAGTAGTTGTAAATAATGATCATCAACTTACCTTCACCTACAATGCCAAGGACTTCAAATTTATTCATCACATCACCAATGTCAGTGGTCTTCATGAAGAGGAAACCAGCTGAGAGGAGCAGGAAGGTCTTAGAGAAGAGAGAACTCCAGGCAGGACTGAGACCAGAGTTTTACCACGCAACGCAGAGGAGAGTCCTGAAGGAGTCTCCTCATCTTCTCTCTCTTTCTCTCTCTCACACACACTCTGCCTCTTTCACTCTCTCTCACTCTCACGCTTTCACTTTCTCTCACAAGTCTCTCTCTTCCTCAAACATGATTTATCTTGCAGTCTCTCTGTCTCTCACACCCCACATCCCACACACTCTCACCTGAAAAAAGCAGAGGGAAAATAGGGAAAGTGTGAGGTCACACAGCGCAGATCAGCTGGAGGTCCCAGCTAACGTCATGCCTTTCTGCTGCCTGTGTGACAGCTAGAGACACACACACACATACACACACACACACACACACACACACACACACACACACACACACACACACACACACACACACACACACACACACACACACACACACACACACACACACACACACACACACACACACAGTCTTGCGCAGCTAACCTTGTGGGGACATACAATTCAGTTCCATTCAAAATTATATTTTCCTTAACCCCTAACACTAAACCCCCTAGAAATAGCATTTGACCTTGTGGGGACTAACAAAATGTCCCCAGTTGGTCCAATTTTTGTTTGTTTACTATTCTTGTGGTGACATCGGGTCCCCACAAGTATAGTTAAACACGTCCACACATACACACACACACACACATACACACACGTCACATGTCATCACACGTCAAATAACATCACGCACAGATGGTAGTCAATACATACAGCAACATTTCCTTCGGTTCTATAACTCTTATAACCCTCCCTCCCTCCCTCCCTCCCTCCCTCCCTCCCTCCCTCCCTCCCTCCCTCCCTCCCTCCCTCCCTCCCTCCCTCCCTCCCCTGAAGGAAGACATTACAGAAACAGAAAACATCAGGGATGGAAACGCTACCTTCTAAATGACAAAGTTGAAACGATCGATATGACATATGTACAGGATAAAACCCTCACGTAGATTTGATGCAGTCATTAGGTAGGACTGTGAAAGACATAGGACCATGAAAGACTGGGACTTTGTAATCACAGACACTGCCGAACTGGGTACTACAACAACCTCGTTTTTGGAGAGTATGTGAGGGGAATCACAGTTAAAATAAGGAATGAAATTAATGCTATAAATATCATTACAAAAAGGACCTGGATAATCAGTGCATATTTCCAAATGTTGGTGATCCCTGGACCGCTTGGCTGGCAATATGTTACAGGTTAACTATTCCACTACAGTAGCCTTGGTAATAACTGCACAGTCAGTGTACTCCACATCATGTGTGGCAGACAAATACTCTGGAATCAACTCCCATAGGCAGGACCTCCACATAGTTAAGAAGGAACATGAGTCTAAAAACAGCAGCTGACCCCAACCATTTTCCGTAGAGGTCTGTTCTGCACTTAGGAAAACGCATGAAGGAGAAAAAAAAAACATTAAAAATGTAGAACTGTAGTTTAAAATACTCTGCACATTGTTGGCTTATGGAATGTACTGTTCTGTGCTAACTAGCTGCAGTTATTATTTCATTAAATCATTAAATGAGGAAATAGCAATATGGAAATACACAATGTAGCCAAAGCAAAGATTTGTATAACTAACCCAAAATAGCATGTATTTGCATATTTCTGTTACGCCTACTCTGTGCAATAACTAAATTCGCCCTTCGCACTCCGTCTAAACAACACTTTTATTTACTTTGGCAAAGGGTCAAATCTATCAAACTTAGTCCACTCTGTTCGTAACAGATTCTATTTCTGGGAACAGAAAACTGCATCGAGATCAGATGTTTCATCGATGAGAAAATGTGCAGAACGTCGGCCAACATCCATCTCCTTCCATCTTCTCCCACTGCCGGCCAGCGGGCTTCCTGTCACTACCATATATGGTGGTGAGTGGAAACGCCAACCGGATGCTTCAGATGTATACATCTGGTGAAACATCAGTGTTCTATCTGTGGACTGACCTAGAAGACAGAGGCAGTGGCTCCCAAAAGCTCAACATCTACAAGTGTTACGTTGTAGGAAATACCCCAGACTAGGTCTGACAACAGGCAAATGAACAGATACAAACTAGTCCCTGCTATTCTGGGGTTGCTACATCCCACTGGTTCAGAACTTGAAATGATGAATGATGGATTGTATGTATGTGTGTATGTGTGTATGTGTGTATGTGTGTGTGTGTGTGTGTGTGTGTGTGTGTGTGTGTGTGTGTGTGTGTGTGTGTGTGTGCGCGTTGGTGTGACAGAGTGAGAGAGAGAGAGAGAGAGAGAGAGAGAGAGAGAGAGAGAGAAAGAGAGACAGAGAGACAGAGAGAGAGAGAGAGAGAGAGAGAGAGAGAGAGAGAGAGAGAGAGATGGTGTGCGATGAAACTGCGTCTCTAAATCGCAGTGACGCTAAAGCAAAGCAAAACAGCATTCCTATAGCCTGCTCTGTCAGCCTCCCACATACTGTTCCTCCTGCATCACCATGTAATGTAGGCAGCCTATGTAGGCTATGCCATGTATCGATCACGATGTCTAGCAACAAACGGCTTTACCAAAACCTGATTCCATTCTCCTGACAAATGAGATGTTATGTCTGTGATATAACAGAATGACAGAAGGGAATCTGGATAATAAGCTAGTATAATTGTCATCAGGTTGACTGTAAGCTATGCCTGCCCCTGCCTGTGCAGTCTATGAAAAAAACTCGATCTGCACTGACTGAATAACACCATGTCCATGAAAATGATGATGTGGTGTGATGGTGGAGACAGAACAGAACAACAGCATACTAAACGGGGAAAACACATATAACGATCCAATACTCACTCAGTCAGATCTTTGAAACGGATAAAACGATTCCACCTGCATCATCCTATAACGAAGTGTCGGATGCAGCTAGCCTCAACAGTAGCTATTATTAACCTGCACGGTGTTCCATACTCAGCCTACTGCTGGTTATAGCAGCAACGGCATCCTTCTGACTGGCGTCAGCTTAGACCAATAGAAAGGCGAGAAGGGTCATTCCACCGACACCCTGTTTCTCTTAACCTATGAGGGTAGAGTAAGTGTAAAACATTGTCCAAAAGGCGGGATTTTATTTACGTTCGAGCTGTCTCTCTAGTGACGGTCTGTCCTGCTTTGACAGTGCTGAAAGTCTTAGAGCCATGCAGACTATTTTATCCTATTCTATTCTATTATTTAACTTAGCCTAGTTATTTACTGTTCATAATGCTATGTTATGGTATGATGGTTTCTTCTGTCACCTAATTAGTTTAAATGCAAGTAAAGGTGAAATCAGGAAATAATTGAATATTAAAACCATCTCTAAATTATTTGTCTGTAATTATTTCAAGGCTCATTCTATGGAAAAGAGCTAACAAAGCCCAAAACAGTCTGAAACCATTAAGCTACCTGTGGCATCTCCTTCTATTCTATTCTATTCTATTCTATTCTATTCTATTCTATTCATAATTAATGCTAATGAGCCAAGTAAAAGATGCTATGGGTTTCTATCTATTCGTCGTTCGTTTTATAATAAACTCTGTGACTAAATAGTAGACCTCTCTCTCTCACCCTCTCTCACTCTCACCCTCTCACTCTCTCGGCTAATATAGATCCTTTACCATAGCATATGTTTTTCATAACATTTTCCTATATATTTTGTACATATTTCTATTCAGATTCAAGATTTTGAATATTATATAATTAATTTATATTCCTTCTACTATGCAAAAAAGTACCACCAGTCTATTGTAGTTTCGTTTCATTATAAATATATTTAGTAAATATGGTTAATTTCACAGAAAGATATTCTGTATTTTATAGAATCTATGAATAAATTCCCCTTATTATAAAACCTACAGTGGAAAACATAAATTGCAGCTCGCTGTTGGACATGCGCGTGGTGTAGAGCACGGAATATGGCGGCCTGCATCTGATGGCAAAAGAAGGATCTGACGCGAATACCTTCTCGAAACTGTGAGTACTACATTGTGTGTATTTCATGATAACTTCCAGATATAGTATATGGAATTTTCCCTCTCATCTAGGCCTACTGGTTTGTGTAGGCTATGTACAAACGCTGAGAGAGCAGAGATTAAACGTAAACAATGAGTACTACGCCATGAGCTCGGTGTGTATTTTTCATGGCACATTTTGGCTCTTGTAACATATTCCCTGGACTCTACTGCTGCACAGTGGGCGCTATTGGTGTTTACGATGGTCAATTCCTTTCAGAGAAAGAGATCGTCACAATAATAATACTTGTGGAGATATGATCGAGGCACATGTTCCATTTCTAAATCGTAATATTAGTTCCTAGCTGACATCATTGACAGGAACAGAGAGAATTATGAAAAAGGGAAAAGGAAACGCATCACACGCCGATGTTTTATTTGGTCAATTGATTGCCAACACACGTTAGTATGTTTTTATTTATACTTTACTGTTTTATTTACACTAGGCTTGCCGCATTTCCCCAAAAACTTATTTTCACAGGGTTGTCTTTGAAAAACAATGAGTCAATCAATAGGCTTTTCTTTATCTAACATAATGCTTAACAGTTGCCTATCTATGTACCCATTTTTGCAATATATATTAATGAATTAAATAAGTAGTAACGAAAGATAAACTAAGGGCATATTTTTCTAATTTCTAAACTGCTGTGAGCCTCTTCGGTTAACGCCCACATCTGAGGAGTGCAGCCACTCGATATGGACACGCCCCCTACATTCGTTTTTCTCGGACACCATTCACGTCATGTCATGTTATACAATGTATCAAATAGAGATTTTATGGTGTAACAGCAAGGGTTCTTAAAGGGTAGGTAACATAAACGTAACCACATGTAACATAAGGATTTGCATTAGTGTACACATGAAAAATCACAATGCAAAGTTACACCTTTTTTTGGGAGTATTACATAAAACGGATTAGAATTTCCAAAGAATGCCGAAGTCATGTCGGGAAAGGTTTTTCAAGGGTGTGATGTAATATGGAAGACCCTGCAAGCCAACCTATTCCCTAAAATGTAAACTCCAAAAGGAATAACTTCAAATGTATAACTTCAAATTAAACCAAATCGTTGGCACTCATGACTACTGGTTTCAATTACTTTCAGCCAACTTACAAGCAAATACTTTATGAATTTATTTTTACAAATGAACTTGCAAGGTTGCTAGCCAACTAACCTAACATTAGCCCTACTTGCCTGCTAATATTAGCCCTACCAGCCAGTTGCTATCAACACCTAGCTTACAGCTACATTAAAGTAAACCAAAGTCTTGGAAATATATAACACCATACAACCAGTTATCAATGAATGTTAGCTGTATGCAGCTATCATAGCCAGCAAGCTAACCAGCCAGCTAAAGTTAGCTATTTAGCCAACTAGCTATTAGCCTAGCCAGCCTAGCCAACCACCACGGTTATGGTCGGCAAGCTAGAGCCCTCCTACTAGAGACCAGCTAGAACACAACTAACACATAACTGCAGATTAAAAGCAAAGAGAAAGCAGAGACTTACAGATTGATAGTTGGGGGCCCATCCGATGCAAACACTTATAAAAGAGTGCAGGCTGAGTTAGCTACCGAAGAGAGGAGAGACGGGTGCTTCATCGGGCCGAAATCCAAAATAGATTTCAGATGTCCGTCAGCTAGCGCGCTAGCACTAATCCAAGGTTGGAAAAGTTGCAAAACTCCCGTAGCCTACTTCACAGAGAACATGCCAAAAAGTTGACAAAACAAAAAGGAGAACAGACGAGGTAATACACAATTACAGCAAGCAGGTATGAGTCTTTCTGTCGTTTGGAGCCCACGGCAAGAAGGCACCGGTGCTAGCTTGCTAAAGGGGTCCCACCTAGATAATACAGCCACAGTTGTGGAAAAGTACACAATTGTCATACTTAAGTAAAAATACCTTAATAGAAAATGACTCAAGTGAAAGTCACCCTGTAAAGTACTACTTGAGTAAAAGTCTAAAAGTATTTGGTTTTAAATATACTTAAGTATCAAAAGTAAAAGTATAAATAATTTCAAATTCCTTATATTAAGCAAACTAGACGGCACTATTTCTTCATTTTTTATTTATTTTTACGAATAGCCAGGGGCACACTCCAACACTCTGACATAATTTACAAACAAAGCATGTGTGTTTAGTGAGTCTGCCAGATCAGAGGCAGTAGGGATGACCAGAGATGTTCTCTTGATAGGTGCTTGAATTGGACCATTTTCCTGTCTTGCTAAGCAATATAAATGTAATGAATACCTTTGGGTGTCAGGGAAAATGTATGGAGTAAAAAGTACATTATTTTCTTTAGGAATGTCGTGAAGTAAAGTTGTCAAAAATATAAATAGTAAAGTACAGATAGCCCAAAAAACTACTTAAGCAGTACTTAAGTATTTTTACTTAAGTACATTACACCACTGCACAGCCACAAAGTCAGTGAATAGCATGAGGTGTGGCTAACGTTAGCCAGCTTGGGCTAAATTCGCTAGTATAGAGTAGATCCTCCATATGGCGTTGAGAAATTGTGGGTAGTTTAGAAGTTATCCGGAAATAAGTTAGTAATGTTTTTGTGTTATTACATATTTATTATGTCTGTACTTATAGGTAACCAGATCGGGACTACAACTACGTTACTAAGTCTTTGGCCGTGCTGTGTTCTTACCGTGGTGAGTAAAAACGAATGCTTGCTACCCGTTTAAACTTTTTCACCTCGAGACCCAAATGAGAAATTGATGGTCCTTCTGTGACCCAAATCGTCCTACAACAACCCAAACTAATAATACATAGTGTGTAATAATAGATATACAGTGGCTCGCAGAAGTATACACCCCCTTGGCATTTTTCCTATTTTGTTCCCTTACAACCTGGAATTAAAATAGATTTTTGTATCATTTGATTTACACAACATGCCTACCACTTTGTAGATTAAAAATATTTTTTTATTGTGAAACAAACAAGAAATAAGACAAAAAAACTGAACTTAATGGTGCATTACTATTCACCCCCCCCAAAGTCAATACTTTGTAGAGACACCTTTTGCAGCAATTACAGCTGCAAGTCCCCTGCCGGTATGTCTCTATAAGCTTGGCACATCTAGCCACTGGGATATTTGCCCATTCTTCAAGGCAAAACTGCTCCAGCTCTTTCAAGTTTAATGGGTTCCGCTGGTGTACAGCAATATTTAAGTCATACCACAGATTCTCAATTGGATTGAGGTCTGGGCTTTGACTAGGCCATTCCAAGACATTAAAATATTTCCCCCTAAACCATTTGAGTGTTGCTTTAGCAGTATGCTTAGGTTCATTGTCCTGCTGGAAGGTGAACCTCCGTCCCAGTCTCAAATCTCTGGAAGACTGAAACAGGTTTCTCTCAAGAATTTCCCTGTATTTAGCACCATCCATCGTTCCTTCAATTCTGACCAGTTTCCCAGTCCCTTCCGATGGAAAAACATCCCCACAGCATGATGATGCTGCCACCACCATGCTTCACTGTGGGGATGGTGTTCTCTGGTGATGAGAGGTGTTGGGTTTGCCCCCGACATAGAGTTTTCTTTGATGGCCAAAAAGCTCAATTTTAGTCTCATCTGACCAGAGTACCTTCTTCCATATGTTTGGGGAGTCTCCCACATGCCTTTTGGCAAACACCAAACGTGTTTGCTTATTTTTTTCTTTAAGCAATGGCTTTTTTCTGGCCACTCTTCTGTAAAGCCCAGCTCTGTGGAGTGTACGGCTTAAAGTGGTCAAATCAAATCAAATGTATTTATATAGCCCTTCTTACATCAACTGATATCTCAAAGTGCTGTACAGAAACCCAGCCTAAAACCTAAAATCTGTCCTATGGACAGATACTCCAATGTCCGCGGTGGAGCTTTGCAGCTCCTTCTGGGTTATGTTTGTCTCTTTGTTGCCTCTCTGATTAATGCCCTCCTTGACTGGTCCATGATTTTTGGTGGGCAGCCCACTCTTGACAGGTTTGTTGTGGTGCCATATTCTTTCCATGTTTTATTAACGGATTTAATGGCGCTCCGTGGGATGTTCAAAGTTTTGGATATTTTTTTATAACCCAACCCTGATCTATACTCTCCAACTTTGTCCCTGACCTGTTTGGAGAGCTCCTTGGTCTTCATGGTACTGCTTGTTGGTGGTGCCCCTTGCTTAGTGGTGTTGCAGACTCTGGGGCCTTTCAGAACAGGTGTGTGTGTGTGTGTGTGTGTGTGTGTGTGTGTGTGTGTGTGTGTGTGTGTGTGTGTGTGTGTGTGTGTGTGTGTGTGTGTGTGTGTGTGTGTGTGTGTGTGTGTGTGTGTGTGTGTGTGTGTGTGCGCGCGCGCGTGATACTTAGATTGCACACAGGTGGACTTTATTTAACTAATTATGTGACTTCTGAAGGTAATTGGTTGCACCAGATCTTATTTAGGGGCTTCATAGCAAAGGGGGTGAATACATATGCACACACACCACTTTTCAGTTTTATATATTTTTTGAATCAAGCTATTCTTTTTTTTTTTCACTTCATCAATTTGGACTATTTTGTGTATGTCCATTACATGAAATCCAAATAAAAATCCATTTAAATTACAGGTTGTTAAGCAAACAAAATAGGACAAATGACAAGGTCGATGAATACTTTTGCAAGGCACTGTATTCTCATGACTCACCCCTGACATTCCCAGGGCCCCCTTTGGGACCCTACCCATAGTTTAAGACACCCTATGTTACAGGTTAGTAAACATAGAAGGTTTCCTTCCTATGACAACAAAAACTGAACAGTAGAACAATAATCCCTGAGTGGTGTTTATGTCATAATATTATTCATATTCTAAATCAGAGAAGTGTATATCAGTACTGGTATATGTTGGACTACTGGTATAACCATCCTTTTATACATTATAACCATTTAATATGATGTTATTAAAGTGCCAGTATTATTTAGTATGGTATTGTTACTGTGGTTCCCCCCAAGCTAAGGAACAGTGTCAGATGCTCTCTCTGACCCTCCAAAATGGACATTACACACAGATATTACTGTATATATTATTTAAGTTTAAAACAGGTTGTCAGTGGTCTACTCCTGGGCAGGTCCATTTAAAAAGGACACATGAGCGCCAACATGTGAAGTTCATAGAAGCATGTCAAATGAAAGCTAAGAGTCTATATATATATATATATATATATATATATATATATATATATATATATATATATATATATATATATATATATATATTTTAATTAAGGCATATATACATTCTTCAACCATTTTCCATCCTAAAAATGTGGAATAATCAAAGGCTTTGATTTCTGGTCAAACAGATGGAAAAGGAGTCTTAGAAAATATCTAGCAGGAAAAAGTCCAAAAAAGTATCAGAAATAAACTCAAACACAGTAATGTGGCAGTAAAGACCCCTGCCAACTAATATCAACACCTAGATTTAGTTTGGGAGATTTGCCTTCTGTACGTTTAAGAAACATTGCCTTGTGCCCTTCCCACTGGGCACAGATGTCAGTTCAACGTCTAGTTTTGATTTACATTTGGTTGAGTTGTCAATTCAACTAAACATGTAGGTTCAAAGTTGGGTAAAAAAAGGTCACTTTTTGCAGATCAATCAGTTTTCCACGCTGATTCAACGTCATCATTTAATTCTATTTTTTTTTTTTTAAATGACATGGAAACAATGTTGAGTAAACCAACTTTTGCCCAGTGGGTTATAATTCCGTTACCAAAAACCCACATCTTTAAGATAAAAGTTCACAACGGAATTACCCAACATTCTGTAATGGAATTACTGCAATTGAATCGGCTACAATGGTAAATCATAGTAGTCACAAACCAGTTGTGTCACCTGCTACTGTCATTCCTTCCTCTGGCATAATGTTATGTTAAGCTCATTACTGTCTTCTGCCATCTAGTGGTCAGAGAAAGAGAGTGAAGACCTAGACAACATTTCTCTCTCTCTCCAGTTAATGCCATCTCTCCTGGCTCTTACTGATACCTACCTACTAGGGCTGGGAATTGCCAGGGACCAAAATGCTGTTAACGGATGTAAATCCACTTCACCTACTGTAGTTCAATAACCAACTTAAAAAAATATTTTTTACTCAAGGTGTGATGTCATAGGCACAGCTGACACCCCATTCTTTCTGCAGACATCTTTGAATCTTAATTCGGAGCAGGTATTTAAGAGTTTTGGAAAACGTGGTCGCATAAAAAACTGAGGGAGATTCTACCGTAAGTCTGTTTCATTTTGATGTGAAAAGTTGGAGTCAAAGCGTAATTCCGTTATCGTGGAATTGCCCTCCTCTAGTAATAAGGAAGGAGACCTAACTAAAACACTAGCACTTCCTCTCCTGTTGTAAAGTGGGGACATCTCCTCTAGTAATAAGGAAGGAGACCTAACTAAAACACTAGCACTTCCTCTCCTGTTGTAAAGTGGAGACTTCTCCTCTAGTAATAAGGAGACCTAACTAAAACACTAGCACTTCCTCTCCTGTTGTAAAGTGGGGACATCTCCTCTAGTAATAAGGAGACCTAACTAAAACACTAGCACTTCCTCTCCTGTTGTAAAGTGGAGACATCTCCTCTAGTAATAAGGAGACCTAACTAAAACACTAGCACTTCCTCTCCTGTTGTAAAGTGGAGACTTCTCCTCTAGTAATAAGGAGACCTAACTAAAACACTAGCACTTCCTCTCCTGTTGTAAAGTGGGGACATCTCCTCTAGTAATAAGGAGACCTAACTAAAACACTAGCACTTCCTCTCCTGTTGTAAAGTGGGGACATCTCCACTCCTCTCTGTCCTGGGGGCGTGGCCCTCCTGAATGGAACGCGGCCTCGACCAGTGAGCAGACACACATCGTCTGTCTGTTAATGAGAGGTTCTGGAATCCTTTTCATGTTAGAGTTCTTGACTCCCCCAGACAGACTCCCCCAGATGTACATGGCTTAATGGCCTTTTACAGAGGCTAGGAATCTTTATGGCTGGGGCAAGCTCAATGAGATCCACATCTAAGAAGGGGAGGGAGGAAGGAAGCGAGAGAGGGTGAGGGGCTGGGGAGAGGGACAGAGAGCTCTTACACTGCAAAACCTAAACCTGACATTTTTGTTGGCTCAGGAGAGATGTTGATAGAGAGAGAATTCCTTCTTCTTTTTCCATCACATGGATTTAATTGGGACTTTACTGGTTAGCTGGATGCTTTCTCACCTTGAGTGTCCTCTTTGGTGATTGGTTTCATCTTGCGAATGTAAGATATCCGTAGAACCAGAGTGGTCTAGGCTCCATTGCTCATTGTTACCTACCTAAAACAGCCTTATCTAGTTGGCTGTGTGGACACATTTCCTTTCTATGTGTTGTTGTTTTGTACCTTGCACTGGGACAGTGATTAGATTGGATGTGCACTACATTTGAACAGGTTCTAATTGTTAGACAACACCAGTTATTATTCTGTCTGTCTGTACTGTCTGGAGGCTTCAGTCTTCAGCCTGGGTCATGTTATTATTCTGTCTGGAGGCTTCAGCCTGGGTCATGTTATTATTCTGTCTGTCTGGAGGCTTCAGTCTTCAGCCTGGGTCATGTTATTATTCTGTCTGGAGGCTTCAGCCTGGGTCATGTTATTATTCTGTCTGTCTGGAGGCTTCAACGTGGGGCATGTTATTATTCTGTCTGTCTGGAAGGCTTCAGTCTTCAGCCTGGGTCATGTTATTATTCTGTCTGTCTGGAAGGCTTCAGTC
The DNA here is from genome assembly GCF_016432855.1 of Salvelinus namaycush. NCBI lineage: Eukaryota > Metazoa > Chordata > Actinopteri > Salmoniformes > Salmonidae > Salvelinus > Salvelinus namaycush. The sequence continues at coordinate 20,664,212 of NC_052346.1, read as the reverse complement.
TTCATCCTGGGTCATGTTATTATTCTGTCTGTCTGGAAGGCTTCAGTCTTCAGCCTGGGTCATGTTATTATTCTGTTTGTCTGGAGGCTTCAGTCTTCAGCCTGGGTCATGTTATTATTCTGTCTGTCTGGAAGGCTTCAGTCTTCATCCTGGGTCATGTTATTATTCTGTCTGTCTGGAAGGCTTCAGTCTTCAGCCTGGGTCATGTTATTATTCTGTCTGTCTGGAGGCTTCAGTCTTCATCCTGGGTCATGTTATTATTCTGTCTGTCTGGAGGCTTCAGTCTTCATCCTGGGTCATGTTATTATTCTGTCTGTCTGGAAGGCTTCAGTCTTCATCCTGGGTCATGTTATTATTCTGTCTGTCTGGAGGCTTCAGTCTTCAGCCTGGGTCATGTTATTATTCTGTACTGTCTGGAGGCTTCAGTCTTCAGCCTGGGTCATGTTATTATTCTGTTTGTCTGGAGGCTTCAGTCTTCAGCCTGGGTGATGTTATTATCCTCCCGGGTGGCGCAGTGGTCTAGGGCACTGCATCGCAGTGCTAGCTGCGCCACCAGAGTCTCTGGGTTCGCGCCCAGGCTGGGCTGGGTTCGCGCCCAGGCTCTGTCGCAGCCGGCCGCAACCGGGAGGTCCGTGGGGCGACGCACAATTGGCATAGCGTCGTCCGGGTTAGGGAGGGTTTGGCCGGTAGGGATATCCTTGTCTCAGTATGTAAAATGTAATAAAATGTATGCACTCTACTGTAAGTCGCTCTGGATAAGAGCGTCTGCTAAATGACTAAAATGTAAAATGTAAATGTATTATTCTGTCTGTCTGGAGGCTTCAGTCTTCAGCCTGGGTCATGTTATTATTCTGTCTGTCTGGAGGCTTCAGTCTTCAGCCTGGGTCATGTTATTATTCTGTCTGTCTGGAGGCTTCAACGTGGGGCATGTTATTATTCTGTCTGTCTGGAAGGCTTCAGTCTTCATCCTGGGTCATGTTATTATTCTGTCTGTCTGGAGGCTTCAGTCTTCAGCCTGGGTCATGTTATTATTCTGTCTGTCTGGAGGCTTCAGTCTTCATCCTGGGTCATGTTATTATTCAGTCTTCATCCTGGGTCATGTTATTATCCAGTCTTCATCCTGGGTCATGTTATTATTCAGTCTTCATCCTGGGTCATGTTATTATTCAGTCTTCATCCTGGGTCATGTTATTTTTCAGTCTTCATCCTGGGTCATGTTATTATTCTGTCTTCATCCTGGGTCATGTTATTATTCAGTCTTCATCCTGGGTCATGTTATTATTCAGTCTTCATCCTGGGTCATGTTATTATTCAGTCTTCAGTCTGGGTCATGTTATTATCCAGTCTTCATCCTGGGTCATGTTATTATTCTGTCTTCATCCTGGGTCATGTTATTATTCTGTCTTCATCCTGGGTCATGTTATTTTTCAGTCTTCATCCTGGGTCATGTTATTATTCTGTCTTCATCCTGGGTCATGTTATTATCCAGTCTTCATCCTGGGTCATGTTATTATTCAGTCTTCAGTCTGGGTCATGTTATTATCCAGTCTTCATCCTGGGTCATGTTATTATTCAGTCTTCAGTCTGGGTCATGTTATTATCCAGTCTTCAGTCTGGGTCATGTTATTATCCAGTCTTCATCCTGGGTCATGTTATTATCCAGTCTTCATCCTGGGTCATGTTATTATCCAGTCTTCATCCTGGGTCATGTTATTATTCTGTCTGGAGGCTCCAGTCTTCATCCTGGGTCATGTTATTATCCAGTCTTCATCCTGGGTCATGTTATTATCCAGTCTTCATCCTGGGTCATGTTATTATCCAGTCTTCATCCTGGGTCATGTTATTATTCTGTCTGGAGGCTCCAGTCTTCATCCTGGGTCATGTTATTATCCAGTCTTCATCCTGGGTCATGTTATTATTCAGTCTTCATCCTGGGTCATGTTATTATTCTGTCTGGAGGCTCCAGTCTTCATCATGGGTCATGTTATTATCCAGTCTTCATCCTGGGTCATGTTATTATCCAGTCTTCAGCCTGGATCATGTTATTATTCAGTCTGTCTGGAGGCTCCAGTCTTCAGCCTGGGTCATGTTATTATTCTGTCTGTCTGGAGGCGTCAGTCTTCATCCTGGGTCATGTTATTATTCTGTCTGTCTGGAGGCTCCAGTCTTCAGCCTGGATCATGTTATTATTCTGTCTGTCTGGAGGCTCCAGTCTTCAGCCTGGATCATGTTATTATTCTGTCTGTCTGGAGGCTCCAGTCTTCAGCCTGGGTCATGTTATTATTCTGTCTTCATCCTGGGTCATGTTATTATTCAGTCTTCATCCTGGGTCATGTTATTATTCAGTCTGTCTGGAGACTTCAGTCTTCATCCTGGGTCATGTTATTATTCTGTCTGGAGGCTCCAGTCTTCATCCTGGGTCATGTTATTATTCTGTCTGGAGACTTCAGTCTTCATCCTGGGTCATGTTATTATTCTGTCTGGAGACTTCAGTCTTCATCCTGGGTCATGTTATTATTCTGTCTGGAGGCTCCAGTCTTCATCCTGGGTCATGTTATTATTCTGTCTGGAGGCTCCAGTCTTCATCCTGGGTCATGTTATTATTTCTATGCATTGAACGGATTTTCCTTTTGTCGACCTCCTTTCACTACTCTGGACGTGACTAAAAACCGCACCTTTCACTACTCTGGACGTGACTAAAAACCGCACCTTTCACTACTCTGGACGTGACTAAAAACCGCACCTTTCATGTCGGTAAAAGTTGTTTAAGGTGTCCTAACTCCTCTGTATGGGCTAGTACAAGAGCATGGACTCCAGTATTACTGTACTTTGGATAAAAGTGTCTGCTACATGGCGTATATTACTGTACCGTCCACAGCCATGACAGCTGTGGAGAGCTCCAAGTACTCTTTGATGTTCAGAAGCCTGCATGGTCCGGAGGCCCAGTAAATTATTACACTGTCTGTCAGTGATGAAATCCACTTCTGCTTTTCATTCCCTCAGAATGCGTTCCTCGTGATTAACACTGATCCTTTTCCTTCTGTGTCCTGTTCCCAGCTTCTGCTGCTTTAGTTGCTGTGGCAATGAAGATGATCAAAAAATTCCCCTCCATGTCAGTTGTTGCTGTTAGATATTTCTCCAGTAGATGTTTCTTTGTGTGTACTCTTGCTGAAACAAGCTGTGGATATAGATTTTGCCTGCTGTACCAACCTAGAAAGAGGGCCCCGCCTAACTCTACTTGTATCCCTTGTTTAAAATGTATCTTGACCTCAATGGAACTTGGTTAAATAAAGGTTAAGAAAACATGCATTGGGATTTCCTGGTTAAATACAGGTTAACAAATAAATGTCTCTCTCTGTGTATCTGCTCTAGGGGCTCAGCACCGCGTCGGTAGTGGCACATTGACCAGTCTGGGGTCCCCTCACCTGGCACCTGGTGGTACCATCGGTCAAAATGGGCCGAACACCTCAGAAAGGTCATCACTTTTTTAATGCTTTGTGTTGAATTGGTTCTATTATTTTCTACTCTAAAGTGTTTAAATGAGGTGTTGAACTGTCTCCTTTTCAGAGCCAAAAGAAGAGAGGAGGGAGAAACCTGAGAGAAGTAACCCCTCTCCAGGAACCGGTCCCCCCTCTCTGGATAAATCTAATGGTATTAAACATGTCCTACAATGTTCTTCTCTGTCACAATATAGTGTAACCTAAGATTGTCAGATAGTATGAACTATGACCTTTTGTTTTGCCAGAACCCTTCAGTTGGGAGGAGTACCTTAAGGAAACGTCATCCACAGCCGCTTCTCCCAGCTGTTTCAGACAGGTAGATATGACCCAGTAACTACAACACTATGGGCTGCTTTAGGAAGTGCTTTTTGACTTGTGTCCAATCCCAAATCAACCCCTAACCCCCCCATGCATTCCTAGATCTGAGAGGATTAGAAAAGGTGTCAACAATTTGGTAACATTAGGTTTAGATAAAACTCTGCCTAACATAACATTAGGTTTAGATAAAACTCTGCCCAACATAACATTAGGTTTAGATAGGGAAAGGGGGATACCTAGTTAGTTGTACAACTGAATGCATTCAACTGAAACGTGTCATTTAACCCGACCCCTCTGAATCAGAGAGGTGTGGAGGGCTGTCTTAATCAACATCCACGTCTTCACGGGCCGGGGAACAGTGGGTTAACTTCCTTGTTCAGGGACAGAACGACAGATTTTTTATTTATTTTGGTTACTGGCCCAACGCTCTAACCACTAGGCTACCTGTCGCCCCATTATAAGCAAATCATTCCATTAATGACTGATCCATTGTCCTCCTGTCTCCCCCAGTCCCGTTTCCCTCCCAGTAATGACTTCAAGGCTGGTATGAAGCTGGAAGCCCACGACCCTCGGAACAACACGTCCATCTGCATCGCCACGGTGATGGGTATGATGGGTACGCGCCTGCGTCTCCGTCTGGACGGGAGTGACAACACCAACGATTTCTGGAGACTGGTGGACTCCTCAGACATTCAGCCTATAGGGACCTGTGAGAGGACAGGAGACATGCTGCAGCCACCTCTGGGTAAGGCTACATAGAGAGATATGACATGTTATAAGACTTTATAAAGGTTTATTATACATCCAGCCTATAGGGACCTGTGAGAGGACAGGAGACATGCTGCAGCCACCTCTGGGTAAGGCTACATAGAGAGATATGACATGTTATAAGACTTTAGAAAAGTTTATTATACATCCAGCCTATACGGACCTGTGAGAGGAAAGGAGACATGCTGCAACTGCTGCTGGGTAAAGGCTGCACTATATCCTGAAATGTGCAGCATAGAAATAACATATTATAACATATAACGTTATAACATATTATAACATAACACATAACATATTATAGCATATAACATATTATAGCATATACCATGTTATAATATAACATCCCATATAACATATCATATAACATATTATAACATAACATATTATAACATATTATAACATATCATATAACATTATAACATATCATATAAGATTATAACATTACATATTATAACATATCATATAACATATTATAACATACCGTATAGCATATTATAACATATTATAACATATCATATAACACATAACATATAACTATTATAACATAACATATTATAACATAACATATTATAACATAACATATCATATAACATTATAACATATCATATAAGATTATAACATTACATATTATAACATATCATATAACATATTATAACATAACACATAACATATTATAACAACATATAGCATATTATAACATATTATAGCATAACATATTATAGCATAACATATCATATAGCATATTATATAATATTATAACATAAAAACAAAGAGTTGCACACTCTATATGTATAACCTCACAGTAATTTATTGGGTAAAAAATGTATTACTGTGAGGTTATACATACAGTTGAAGTTGGAAATTTACATACACCTTAGCCAAATACATTTAAACTCAGTTTTTCACAATTCCTGAAATTTAATCCCAGTAAGAATTCCCTGTCTTAGGTCAGTTAGGATCACCACTTTATTTTAAGAATGTGAAATGTCAGAATAATAGTAGAGAGAATTATTTATTTCAGCTTTTATTTCTTTCATCACATTCCCAGTGGGTCAGAAGTTCACATACACTCAATTAGTATTTGGTAGCATTGCCTTTAAATTGTTTAACTTGGGTCAAATGTTTCGGGTAGCCTTCCGCAAGCTTCCCACAATAAGTTGGGTGAATTTTGGCCCATTCCTCCTGACAGAGCTGGTGTAACTGAGTCAGGTTTGTAGGCCTCCTTGCTCGCACACGCTTTTTCAAGTCTGCCCACAAATGTTCTATAGGATTGAGGTCAGGGCCTTGTGATTGCCACTCCAATACCTTGACTTTGTTGTCCTTAAGCCATTTTGCCACAACTTTGGAAGTATGCTTGGGGTCATTGTCCATTTGGAAGACCCATTTGCGACCAAGCTTTAACTTCCTGACTGATGTATTGATGTTGCTTCAATATATCCACATAATTTTCCTCCCTCATGATGCCATCTATTTTGTGAAGTGCACTTCTGCAGTAAAGCACCCCCACAACATGACGCTGCCACCCCCATGCTTCACGGTTTGGATGGTGTTCTTCGGCTTGCAAGCGTCCCCCTTTTTCCTCCAAACATAACAATGGTCATCATGGCCAAACAGTTCTATTTTTGTTTCATCAGACCAGAGGACTATTCCCCAAAAAGTACGATCTTTGTCCCCATGTGCAGTTGCAAACCCTAGTCTGTCTTTTTTATGGAGGTTTTGGAGCAGTGGCTTCTTCCTTGCTGAGCGGCCTTTCAGGTTATGTTGATATAGGACTCGTTTCACTGTGGATATAGATACTTTTGTACCTGTTTCCTCCAGCATCTTCACAAGGTCCTTTGCTGTTGTTCTGGGATTGATTTGCACTTTTTGCACCAAAGTACGTTCATCTCTAGGAGACAGAACACGTCTTCTTCCTGAGTGGTATGATGACTACGTGGTCCCATGGTGTTTATACTTGCGTACTATTGTTTGTACAGATGAACAAGGTACCTTCAGGCGTTTGGAAATTGCTCCCAAGGATGAACCAGACTTGTGGAGGTCTACACTTTCTTTTCTGAGGTCTTGGCTGATTTCTTTTGATTTTCCCATGATGTCAAGCAAAGAGGCACTGAGTTTGAAGGTAGGCCTTGAAATACATCCACAGGTACACCTCCAATTGACACAAATTATGTCAATTAGCCTATCAGAAGCTTCTAAAGCCATGACATAATTTTGTGGAATTTTCCAAGCTGTTTAAAGGCACAGTCAGCTTAGTGTATGTAAATTTCTGACCCACTGGAATTGTGATACAGTGAAATAATCTGTCTGTAAACAATTGTTGGAAAAATTACTTATGTTATGCACAAAGTAGATGTCCTAACCGACTTGCCAAAACTATAGTTTGTTAACACGAAATTTGTGAAGTGGTTGAAAAACGGGTTTTAATGACTCCAACCAAAGTGTATGTAAACTTCCGACTTCAACTGTATATGGATTGTGCCACTCTCTTTGTATTTATAGTTTACAGTTTATTCACCGTTAGTCAGCACCTCGACACTAAATAATGTTCTCTGGGTCTGCGCCAGCTCATGCTTTTTATTTAACATATTATAGCATAACACATTATAACACATTATAACAACATATTATAGCATAACACATTATAGCATAACATATTGTAACAACATATTATAGCATAACACATTATAGCATAACACATTATAGCATAACACATTATAGCATAACACATTGTAACACATTATAACAACATATTATAGCATAACACATTATAACACACTATAACAACATATTGTAGCATAACACATTATAACAACATATTATAGCATAACACATTATAACACATTATAGTATATTATAGCATAACACATTATAACACATTATAGTATATTATAGCATAACACATTATAACAACATATTATAGGATAACACATTATAATACATTATAGCATAACACATTATAACAATATATTATAGCATAACACATTATAGCATAACACATTATAGCATAACATATTATAGCATAACACATTATAGCATAACACATTATAGCATAACATATTATAGCATAACACATTATAGAATAACACATTATAGCATAACATATTATAGCATAACATATTATAGCATAACACATTATAGAATAACACATTATAGCATAACACATTATAGAATAACATATTCTAGCATAACATATTATAGCATAACACATTATAGAATAACATATTCTAGCATAACATATTATAGCATAACACATTATAGAATAACACATTATAGCATAACACATTATAGCATAACATATTATAGCATAACACATTATAGCATAACACATTATAGCATAACATATTCTAGCATAACACATTATAGCATAACACATTATAGCATAACACATTATAGCATAACACATTATAGCATAACACATTATAGCATAACACATTATAGAATAACATATTCTAGCATAACATATTATAGCATAACACATTATAGAATAACACATTATAGCATAACATATTATAGCATAACACATTCTAGCATAACACATTATAGCATAACACATTATAGCATAACATATTCTAGCATAACACATTATAGCATAACACATTATAGCATAACATATTGTAACAACACATTATAGCATAACATATTATAGCATAACACATTATAGCATAACATATTATAGCATAACACATTATAGCATAACACACTATAGCATAACACATTATAGCATATTATAGCATAACACATTATAGAATAACACATTATAGCATAACATATTCTAGCATAACACATTATAGCATAACACATTATAGCATAACATATTGTAACAACATATTATAGAATAACACATTATAGCATAACACATTATAGCATAACATATTCTAGCATAACATATTATAGCATAACACATTATAGAATAACACATTATAGAATAACACATTATAGCATAACACATTATAGCATAACACATTATAGAATAACACATTATAGCATAACACATTATAGAATAACATATTATAGCGTAACATATTATAGCATAACATATTATAGCATAACAGATTATAGAATAACACATTATAGCATAACACATTATAGCATAACATATTCTAGCATAACATATTATAGCATAACACATTATAGAATAACACATTATAGAATAACATATTCTAGCATAACATATTATAGCATAACATATTATAGAATAACACATTATAGCATAACACATTATAGCATAACATATTATAGCGTAACACATTATAGAATAACACATTATAGCATAACACATTATAGAATAACACATTATAGAATAACACATTATAGAATAACACATTATAGCATAACACATTATAGAATAACACATTATAGCATAACACATTATAGAGTAACACATTATAGAGTAACACATTATAGCGTAACACATTATAGAATAACACATTATAGCATAACACATTATAGCATAACATATTGTAACAACATATTCTAGCATAACACATTATAGCATAACACATTATAGCACAACATATTATAGCATAACACATTATAGCATAACACATTATAGCATAACATATTCTAGCATAACATATTGTAACAACATATTCTAGCATAACACATTATAGCATAACATATTATAGAATAACATATTGTAACATATTATAGCGTAACACATTATAGAATAACATATTGTAACATATTATAGCGTAACACATTATAGCATAACATATTGTAACATATTATAGCGTAACACATTATAGCATAACATATTGTAACATATTATAGCATAACACATTATAGCATAACACATTATAGCATAACATATTATAGCATAACACATTATAGCATAACACATTATAGAATAACACATTATAGCATAACACATTATAGAATAACATATTGTAACACATTATAGCATAACACATTATAACAACATATTATAGCATAACACATTATAGAATAACATATTGTAACACATTATAACATAACACATTATAGAATAACATATTATAGCATAACACGTTATAGCATAACACATTATAGCATAACACATTATAGCATAACATATTATAGCATAACACATTATAGCATAACATATTATAGCATAACACATTATAGAATAACATATTGTAACATATTATAGCATAACACATTATAGCATAACACATTATAGCATAACACATTATAGCATAACACATTATAGCATAACATATTATAGCATAACACATTATAGCATAACACATTATAGCATAACACATTATAGCATAACACATTATAGCATAACATATTATAGCATAACATATTATAGCATAACATATTATAGCGTAACATATTATAACATAAACTCAACGAAAAAGAAACGTCTTCTCACTGTCAACTGCGTTTATTTTCAGCAAACGTAACATGTGTAAATATTTGTATGAACATAATAAGATTCAACAACTGAGACATAAACTGAACAAGTTCCACAGACATGTGACTAACAGAAATGGAATAATGTGTCCCTGAACAAAGGGGGGGTCAAAATCAAAAGTAACAGTCAGTATCTGGTGTGGCCCCCAGCTGCATTAAGTACTGCAGTGCATCTCCTCCTCATGGACTGCACCAGATTAGCCAGTTCTTGCTGTGAGATGTTACCCCACTCTTCCACCAAGGCACCTGCAAGTTCCCGGACATTTCTGGGGGGAATGGCCCTGGCCCTCACCCTCTAATCCAACAGGTCCCAGACGTGCTTAATGGAATTGAGATCCGGGCTCTTCGCTGGCCATGGTAGAACACTGACATTCCTGTCTTGCAGGAAATCACACACAGAATGAGGAGAATGGCTGGTGGCATTGTCATGCTGGAGGGTCATGTCAGGATGAGCCTGCAGGAAGGGTACCACATGAGGGAGGAGGATGTGTTCCCTGTAATGCACAGCGTTGAGATTGCCAGCAATGACAACAAGCTCAGTTCGATGATGCCGTGACACACCACCCCAGACCATGACGGACCCTCCACCTCCAAATCGATCCCACTCCAGAGTACAGGTCTCAGTGAATCGCTCATTCCTTCGACGATAAACGTGAATCCGACCATCACCCCTGGTGAGACAAAACCCTGACTCGTCAGTGAAGAGCACTTTTTGCCGGTACTGTCTGGTCCAGCGACGGTGGGTTTGTGCCCATAGGCAACGTTGTTGCCGGTGATGTCTGGTGAGGACCTGCCTTACAACAGGCCTACACGCCCTCAGTCCAGCCTCTCTCAGCCTATTGCGGACAGTCTGAGCACTGATGGAGGGATTGTGCGTTCCTGGTGTAACTCGGGCAGTTGTTGTTGCCATCCTGTACCTGTCCCGCAGGTGTGATGTTCGGATGTACCGATCCTGTGCAGGTGTTGTTACACGTGGTCTGCCACTGCGAGGACGATCAGCTGTCCATCCTGTCTCCCTGTAGGCGTCTCACAGTACGGACATTGCAATTTATGGCCCTGGCCACATCTGCAGTCCTCATGCCTCCTTGCAGCATGCCTAAGGCACGTTCACGCAGATGAGCATGGACCCTGGGCATCTTTCTTTTGGTGTTTTTTAGAGTCAGTAGAAAGGCCTCTTTAGTGTCCTAAGTTTTCATAACTGTGACCTTAATTGCCTACTGTAAGCTGTTACTTTCTTAACGACCGTTCCACAGGTGCATGTTCATTAATTGTTCATGGTTCATTGAACAAGCATGGGAAACAGTGTTTAAACCCTTTACAATGAAGATCTGTGAAGTTATTTGTATTTTTACAAATGATCTTTGTTTCTTTTTTTGTTTATTATAATGTAACATATTATAGCGTAAAATATTATAACACATTATAACATATCATATGTTAATATTATAAAGTGTTGTACTTGCTTATAACAGCAATAAAGTAGCAATATATTCTAAATCTTTAACTTTTTCTTTGAGTTGTCTTTAGGCTTCAGAATGAATGCCTCCTCGTGGCCTATGTTCCTCCTGAGAACCCTGACTGGAGCAGAGATGGCACCAGCCACAGCTTTTAAAAAGGTCAAGAAAGAAAAATGGAACATTTCACATTGGACCATAAAGCTTTACTGTAGTGTATTGTAGTGTATCAATGATTTACGTGTGTGTACATAAACAGATCTGTCTGGTCTGGACTAACAGAGTTCTCTGTGTGTGTATATAAACAGATCTGTCTGGTCTGGACTAACAGAGAGTTCTCTGTGTGTGTATATAAACAGATCTGTCTGGTCTGGACTAACAGAGAGTTCTCTGTGTGTATATAAACAGATCTGTCTGGTCTGGACTAACAGAGTTCTCTGTGTGTGTATATAAACAGATCTGTCTGGTCTGGACTAACAGAGAGTTCTCTGTGTGTATATAAACAGATATGTCTGTTCTGGACTAACAGAGGTCTCTGTGTGTGTATATAAACAGATCTGTCTGGTCTGGACTAACAGAGAGTTCTCTGTGTGTGTATATAAACAGATCTGTCTGGTCTGGACTAACAGAGAGTTCTCTGTGTGTATATAAACAGATCTGTCTGGTCTGGACTAACAGAGAGTTCTCTGTGTGTGTATATAAACAGATCTGTCTGGTCTGGACTAACAGAGAGTTCTCTGTGTGTGTATATAAACAGATCTGTCTGGTCTGGACTAACAGAGAGTTCTCTGTGTGTGTATATAAACAGATCTGTCTGGTCTGGACTAACAGAGAGTTCTCTGTGTGTATATAAACAGATCTGTCTGGTCTGGACTAACAGAGAGTTCTCTGTGTGTGTATATAAACAGATCTGTCTGGTCTGGACTAACAGAGAGTTCTCTGTGTGTGTATATAAACAGATCTGTCTGGTCTGGACTAACAGAGAGGTCTCTGTGTGTGTATATAAACAGATCTGTCTGGTCTGGACTAACAGAGAGTTCTCTGTGTGTGTATAAACAGATCTGTCTGGTCTGGACTAACAGAGTTCTCTGTGTGTGTATATAAACAGATCTGTCTGGTCTGGACTAACAGAGAGTTCTCTGTGTGTATATAAACAGATCTGTCTGGTCTGGACTAACAGAGTTCTCTGTGTATATATAAACAGATCTGTCTGGTCTGGACTAACAGAGGTCTCTGTGTGTGTATATAAACAGATCTGTCTGGTCTGGACTAACAGAGAGTTCTCTGTGTGTATATATAAACAGATCTGTCTGGTCTGGACTAACAGAGGTCTCTGTGTGTATATATAAACAGATCTGTCTGGTCTGGACTAACAGAGAGTTCTCTGTGTGTATATAAACAGATCTGTCTGGTCTGGACTAACAGAGTTCTCTGTGTGTATATAAACAGATCTGTCTGGTCTGGACTAACAGAGAGTTCTCTGTGTGTGTATATAAACAGATCTGTCTGGTCTGGACTAACAGAGTTCTCTGTGTGTATATAAACAGATCTGTCTAGTCTGGACTAACAGAGAGTTCTCTGTGTGTGTATATAAACAGATCTGTCTGGTCTGGACTAACAGAGTTCTCTGTGTGTGTATATAAACAGATCTGTCTGGTCTGGACTAACAGAGTTCTCTGTGTGTAGGAACCCTCCATGCCCTCCCAGAACCTCTTTAAACCTGGGATGAAGCTAGAAGCAGTGGACAAGAAGAACCCCTACCTGATTTGCCCGGCAACCATCGGAGAGGTCAAAGGTAACAAGATATTTTTATATGACCCACCTTTACCCCATCTCTTTGGAGGACAACTTTATAACTGTACCTCTATAATGGTTGTTATTTACTATAACACTATTGTTCCTTTGTCCCCTATTTGCCGTATGATTGATGTATCTCCTGCTACGTCTTACTGTTTGTTATTGTAATCTTTATTTTTAGGTGATGAGATCTTTGTGATGTTTGACGGCTGGAGAGGGGCCTTCGACTACTGGTGCCAGTTTGACTCCAGAGACATATTCCCTGTAGGATGGTGTTCTCTGACCAGGCACAGCATCCAGCCTCCTGGCAACTTCTGTAAGTATCTCAACCTCACCACTAGAGGACAGCAGAGCCCTGCTTTCTGATGCGTTTGACCTGTCTGTCTGTCACCACGGGTGCTGCTGGCCCAGGGTTTCTTTCTGAAGCTGCCTGAATGAGCAGAGCTGGATGAGAAAAACAAACTGTTTCTTTCTGCGAGGATTTCGCTGGCTGTTTTCCCCTATTTCCTGTGCTATTTCCTTTATATTTGACTAAAATACAACTAGTAGGTTTACTACAATTAGTACTTTTCCACTGGTAATAATATTCCTTAATGTGTTCCACTGGTGTACATTCAAGCAGGATTGTCCTTCACACATTGCATTTGGGTCTAGTTTGCTTGTAAAAAGCAAAGATTATATATATCGTTATTTTGTATTGCCTTTTTTTTTGACAGGTTAAGATAATTTTCTGATTCAAGTAAATCATTGTAAATATATGATTGTGAGCTTCGTAATATCTTCCTTAATGTGTTATCTGTTTAACACTCTACTGCACACAACCTTTTTGCCCCCATATCATTTAAAAAAATTCCTACACATGACAATATGAGATGACATGTCTGTAAACAAGCCAATGAGGTGCAGAAGTTGGTATGACGTATCAATTGGGGGAGGGACCTTCTTACAGGAAGCAGAGCGACCTGAGTGCATGGTTTAAGTGAAGGGTACAATGCATTTCATTATTTTGCATGTTTAAATAGAGACAATAAAAAATATGTACTTGTGTAGGAACCTCTAAAGCAGAATATTTGATAGGTTTTAAACATTTAGTTTTTATATTTATTCAAAAAATGAAATGTTATTTTGTTGCCTCAGGGCAACATTGTGCAGTCGGGCTACTTTTCTTTTTGCCTCAGGGCAATATCATGCTCAATGAAAGACGTGTAAAAGGATGGCCTTGGACAATGTTTGGCCAACATATCCACTGACATTCACAGGCAGTGGACACAGAGACATTCCATTCTAGCCTAATCTGATAGAGAGGGCCATGAACTTTAGGACAATGACAGCTAGGAAGAATGGGCCCCAGAATGTAGTTTATGCGCAACTTGTATTTTTCGAATGAAAAGAGTGCTTCTTTGTACTACGTTCCCCTTAATCTGTTGTTGGTCTTAAACATTAGTTTCAAGTTCTATTCTGTCTTTTTTTCAATAGATTTTTTTTTCAATTATTGATACATTATCAAAAAGCATAAAACTTACCAAAAAATAGTATGAAATATTTGTAATAATGAACAACCAAATGGTGTGCAGTACAGGGTTAATTCTTCATCACGTCCTACAGCAGCAGCTGGTGTTGATTCTTAATGCTAGATTACTACATGTAGCTGTATTGTTCAGACCTATTTGTTCATGTCAAGCTGTGACCAATTATTGTTCCTTCTCAGCATACCACAGGGTATGTGTTGCTTTTCATAACCCTTTGATTGGTAAACCCTCATAGTAAGGCTGATGATCACGGGGCCTTTATTTCATCTATTGTACACAGACTTCCCTTGGCTTTCTTCAATTCCTCAACTTGACCCATTTTTCATAGAAATCTACCCATTTCTTAAATCATTTCTGGTTATTTTTAAGTAATATGTTCTTAACACCAAACAAACTAAAATAGAGAAGTAATTAACTCTTAATTCCATGACAAATGAAAGGGGTTTAACACAACGTTGACTCACCTACCAATCATTTTAAATGTGTGAATGATTTCAGCTCAGACACACTTTCCTTCAGTGCAGGAAGAATGTTGTTTTGCCTTATTTAATAGAGCCTGATTACCAGCCAGGGCCTGTCATCCCTGCTACCGTGCTGTATGCTCGTTTTGATAGGTTTTAGCATACACAAAACATCCAGCAGTCTTCTATACTCCACATTACCAGCCAGGGCCTGTCATCCCTGCTACCGTGCTGTATGCTAGTTTTGACACAAAACATCCAGCAGTCTTCTATACTCCACATTACCAGCCAGGGCCTGTCATCCCTGCTACCGTGCTGTATGCTAGTTTTGACACAAAACATCCAGCAGTCTTCTATACTCTACACTATCTATCACTTTACTTAGAGAGTCAAAACAACTCTCCCAGTACAGCTTCATGATCTCTTGTGCTATAAAGCTTCAAGCTGCTCTCTACAGCTCCGACAGGGGACTTGATATGGATAGCGTTAAGACTTCTGACAGAGGTTGTATCCCAAATAGCCCCCTATTCCCTATATAGTGCACTGCAAATAGCCCCCTATTCCCTATATAGTGCACTGGTCAAAATGAGTGCACTATAAAGGGAATATGGGGCCATTTGGGATACAGTCTGTGACTGATGGTGGTAGTTATGTGTCTTTCAAACTGGCCTCAATCTGGTCCTCTTCCCCCGAGCCACTGGCATGTTTACAACTGTCTTCCTGTGTTTATTGTGTGTGTGTCTGTTTGTCATCTGTGTGTGTGTGTGTGTGTGTGTGTGTGTGTGTGTGTGTGTGTGTGTGTGTGTGTGTGTGTGTGTGTGTGTGTGTGTGTGTGTGTGTGCCACGGTGTAGGTGCAGAGAGGATATAGTATGACGTGGAGATGGATGCATCTCTTCTCTCAGCAGAACTTTAACTGTTAGGAAACACACACTTCCTCTATCTCAGTATCAGTAACAGTCAGTTGGGGGGGGGGGGGTTACTACCACCGTGTTCAGGTCAACGGCTCACATTTCTCTGACTGAAAAAAGTATTTATCAGGCTTCAAATGTATATCTCTTTTGCTATGTTTTTTAAAGATGCAATATGCAGAAATCGCTCTGCTATTTCCTGACTGCTAAAATTCTAATAGTTCTCCTGATTTCAGTTTGTTCCTAAACAACCAATATACGGTACAATGATTCTCTACACCATCTAAAGAGCTGTGAGTAGAATCATTGTGCCATCTAAAGAGCTGTGAGTAGAATCAAAGTGACACATTGCTGCTTTTAAAAGAGGTAATGACATTTATCATTTTTAGTCATTTTACATTTTTTTATTTATTTTTTATGTTCCGTTAAACTTTTGTTTGGTTTGATCATAATTTCTACCAAGTTTTATTACAAATCTTTTATAAGAAGTTATCAATGCAACTTGATAATTTGATGCAGAAGTTTAGATGGAGAAAAAGGTTTCCTTCCCGTAGCTGCTTTTAGAGAGCATGAGATCTATCCTCAGAGTGGGGACTATCCTCCTCCCTCTCCCTTCCAATTTGAGTCTGATGAGGGGATAATTGGCAGAAGATTGGTCTCAGTGATGAGCCATCAGAGGGATGTGGGGGGTAGAGAGGGTGTGGTTGAAGGGGCGGGCTCACACTTTACCCACGTCTCTATTGTTGAACGTCCCCCTGGTTGAGACGGGACAGTCTGGTGGGAAAAGAGTTCTGCCGGACACACAGTGGAGAGAACAGCCCACTGATTATATTGCATTTACATTTCAATAGTTTTCTCGTACACTATTTTAGTTTTTCTTTTCATTAACAGTGATTGAGTAATCAGATTAAGGGATGTAAGAAAGTGTACATTTGATCCATTATAAAATAAACATTATTTTAGTTTTTTGATTTAAGAGAAGGAACGTGAGAATCTTTAAACAATAAGCCATTCAATGACCTTATGAAAGTACATTCAGCCCAGTCTGTTATAACCTAGAACACTGCTGTCAGTTTGATCAGAGAATCATTTCTAGACTAAATCCTTCCCATACTAATGTACAGTTAGGAATGTGTTCATTTCATTTTCCTCATTAGCAAAAGGCTGTTTTGGGTTTCCAAATTCAGATGTTTATTTTTTTTATTTTAGCAATCAGAAAATAATAAATATTTAAAAATATGTTTTTTGTATAATTTTGATCCTGATATATAGTTACTTTTTTCCTTAAACATTAACTCTCTTTATTGTAGATTTTATAAAAATAAAAAGTAGTTTAGCTTTGAGTTGCCAACTTTGACTTTTTCATCAAAGTCAAATTAACTTTAGTTTCATGAGGTGAAATTAACTTTAGTTTCATGAGGTGAAATTAACTTTAGTTTCATGAGGTGAAATTAACTTTAGCGGATGTGTCATACAATTAAACATAGTTCATCAAATTACGTTTTCGTGGTGTTTTTAAAATATTTTTTACTAGCAGCCAAACGATTTACGTCTTGGTGTTCTACTGTTAGAGTAGAGAAAGACAATTACAAAAGAAAAGTGTAATTTTAGTATTGTGAATAGATTTTCTTCATTCATAAAATAATAATTGAATCCCATTGTATAAAAATGCCACACAAATGCTCTTCATCAGTAAATGAGGAATAAACGGTTGCTTTTTCAAAACAAACACTGTAGAACACACTTTCATTCTTATTTACCACTTCAATTCAAGTAACATGATGAGTCATCTTCATGAACTATGTGTTTGTAAGAAACACTACAGGAGTGTCCTGAAGTTAGTTTCTAGCTGCTGTCTTTGGTTGTGTCTCTTCTACCTCACAAGCATTAGTTATGCATGATGGGAAAACAACAGCCTCTTCATTTTAGAACAGACCATTTATGAATTTATTAGGGGAACCATTTCCTATAGTTCACAGTCCTACACCCTAACTACACCGGCAGGCTGCCAAGCAACACCCCCATGTATTATTGTTTCATTATAACCTGAAGTAAATAACCCTCAGGTCATTTCTCTGGCTCCATGGTGAAACAACCAAATGAGCAGCGTTGAGGTCTTGTGTTCTGGAGATGAAGCCGTCTTTGTTTGCCTCAGATCAGTCAGATTAGAAGGAGACTTTCTGAAGCAGGAGGGCTGCTTCCCAAATGACACCCCATTCCCTTTATAGTGCACTACTTTAGACCAGGGTAAATGGCACCCTATTCCCTTTATAGTGCACTACTTTAGACCAGGGTAAATGGCACCCTATTCCCTTTATAGTGCACTACTTTAGACCAGGGCAAATGGCACCCGATTCCCATTATAGTGCACTACTTTAGACCCTATTCCCTTTATAGTGCACTACTTTAGACCAGGACCCCTATAAAGGGCACAGGGTGTTATTTGAGACAGACAGGGTATCTAAAGCCGTGGCTGCTCCGTGCTCCCTGCCACTGTTTCCTGCCCCTATCCAAGCCGTCTTTCACCAGGTCCTCCAGGGACGTCTGAATAGGCTTGGGTTACGGAGAGAGGGATGAGGGACCCCCCCCCTCTTTTTGGGTTCTGAGTCAGGGAGACCCCTCTCTCCCCTTTCCTCCCATTCTCCTGGAGGGTTGTCTGAGCCTTCTAATGCAGCCTACAGGGGACCTCTTGTGCCCATTCCTCAATCGGGGTCCTCTCATCCATTTGAACCTTTTACACCCCCCCCACCCCTCTCCCCAGGCACCCCACCTCTCAACCCCCCACCCCTCAGAGAGTTGGGCCTGGCGAGGAGAGTGAACGGCAGGTGACCGATGAGCACTGTCAATATAGCTCTTTGATCACATGCATAAAACCCTTCCCCCTTTACCCCTCCCTCCCACCCCTCCTCCGCCTGCTAGCCTCATCCACCCCCCTCCTCTTTCCCCGCGATGCAAATCAGCCCTTCAGCTCTCTGCTGCTCTGCTCTGTTCATTCACAGGGACAGAGGGAGGGGCCACTAGTAGCTAGCTCCTCCTGTTTCTAATAGCGCCTCAGTCAGGCAGCAGCAGCATGGGGCTTTGTTGTGGACTGGAGCTGGACAGAGAAAGAGAGAACGAGGGAAGGAGAGAGAAATAGGGAGAATAGAGAGAGAGAGGAAGAGGGAGAGAGAGAGAGAGAGAGACCCTGAAGTTAACCAGGGCTCAAACTAGTAAAGAGGGACTGTTCTGTTGTTGTGGACTACTACTGCTGCTGTTGCTGCCCGGAAACGTAACACCGTGTTGGGAGTTCCTGGTGAGTTTGCTGCCTCTGCTTTTGTCTGGTGTCTATTTTTAACTGGTGGTGGCTGTTCAGTTCCTCTTCCTCTCACGTGAGAGCCGGCGTTAGACTTCGTCTTCGTTAGCAGTCCGTTTCTAGAAAGGAGGGAATCCACGGTTTGTGTGAATGAATGGCTGTTGCATCTCAGTCCCCCGTAGATGTACTTAATGCAGATGATGTAGCTATTGTTTGCATGGCCCTGACTGTTTCAACCACTCTCTTTGTTTGCTTTGGTTGATTTGAATGATTGAAATGAGGGCTCATAGGGAACAGTCACTGATATTCAGGACTACTGGTCTCTGCTCAGGGTTGGTATATGTGTCTACCGGCTATCGTATAATGTACATATGTTCAATCAATTTATGACTGTTAAGACAACGTCATTTTGTTAGAACCGTGCAATAGAACCATGCAAATTGCTTCATAAATGTAAATTCCAGAATATAATACATTTAAATACACTATTTAGTCCTTAGAGAATTGCTTTACTCTCTTATGTTTATGGAAATATTCACCCATCTTTTTATGCAAAAACCTTGTTTCTAATTATTGGAACATCCTGAAGTACAAGGACTTTTCCATCAAGTTAAATATTTTTTCAGTATAAAAATAATTGTTCTGTTTGATGTTTGACACAGTAACAGATTGTTTAAATGGGTCTACCTGGGGCTATCAGTACCACCCTACCCCCTCTCTAAACCCCAGTCCTCCCCTGGTCTACCATACTACCTCCTCTCTAAACCCCAGTCCTTCCCTGGTCTACCATACTACCTCCTCTCTAAACCCCAGTCCTTCTCTGGTCTACCATACTACCCCCTCTCTAAACCCCAGTCCTCCCCCGGTCTACCATACTACCTCCTCTCTAAACCCCAGTCCTTCTCTGGTCTACCATACTACCTCCTCTCTAAACCCCAGTCCTTCCCTGGTCTACCATACTACCTCCTCTCTAAACCCCAGTCCTTCCCTGGTCTACCATACTACCCCCTCTCTAAACCCCAGTCCTCCCCTGGTCTACCATACTACCTCCTCTCTAAACCCCAGTCCTTCCCTGGTCTACCATACTACCTCCTCTCTAAACCCCAGTCCTTCTCTGGTCTACCATACTACCTCCTCTCTAAACCCCAGTCCTTCTCTGGTCTACCATACTACCTCCTCTCTAAACCCCAGTCCTCCCCTGGTCTACCATACTACCTCCTCTCTAAACCCCAGTCCTCCCCTGGTCTACCATACTACCTCCTCTCTAAACCCCAGTCCTTCCCTGGTCTACCATACTACCTCCTCTCTAAACCCCAGTCCTTCCCTGGTCTACCATACTACCTCCTCTCTAAACCCCAGTCCTCCCCTGGTCTACCATACTACCTCCTCTCTAAACCCCAGTCCTCCCCTGGTCTACCATACTACCCCCTCTCTAAACCCCAGTCCTCCCCTGGTCTACCATACTACCCCCTCTCTAAACCCCAGTCCTCCCCTGGTCTACCATACTACCTCCTCTCTAAACCCCAGTCCTCCCCTGGTCTACCATACTACCTCCTCTCTAAACCCCAGTCCTTCCCTGGTCTACCATACTACCTCCTCTCTAAACCCCAGTCCTCCCCTGGTCTACCATACTACCCCCTCTCTAAACCCCAGTCCTCCCCTGGTCTACCATACTACCTCCTCTCTAAACCCCAGTCCTTCTCTGGTCTACCATACTACCTCCTCTCTAAACCCCAGTCCTTCTCTGGTCTACCATACTACCTCCTCTCTAAACCCCAGTCCTTCCCTGGTCTACCATACTACCCCCTCTCTAAACCCCAGTCCTCCCCTGGTCTACCATACTACCTCCTCTCTAAACCCCAGTCCTTCCCTGGTCTACCATACTACCTCCTCTCTAAACCCCAGTCCTTCCCTGGTCTACCATACTACCTCCTCTCTAAACCCCAGTCCTCCCCTGGTCTACCATACTACCTCCTCTCTAAACCCCAGTCCTTCTCTGGTCTACCATACTACCCCCTCTCTAAACCCCAGTCCTCCCCCGGTCTACCATACTACCTCCTCTCTAAACCCCAGTCCTTCCCTGGTCTACCATACTACCTCCTCTCTAAACCCCAGTCCTTCTCTGGTCTACCATACTACCTCCTCTCTAAACCCCAGTCCTCCCCTGGTCTACCATACTACCTCCTCTCTAAACCCCAGTCCTCCCCTGGTCTACCATACTACCTCCTCTCTAAACCCCAGTCCTTCCCTGGTCTACCATACTACCTCCTCTCTAAACCCCAGTCCTTCCCTGGTCTACCATACTACCTCCTCTCTAAACCCCAGTCCTCCCCTGGTCTACCATACTACCTCCTCTCTAAACCCCAGTCCTTCTCTGGTCTACCATACTACCCCCTCTCTAAACCCCAGTCCTCCCCTGGTCTACCATACTACCTCCTCTCTAAACCCCAGTCCTCCCCTGGTCTACCATACTACCCCCTCTCTAAACCCCAGTCCTCCCCTGGTCTACCATACTACCCCCTCTCTAAACCCCAGTCCTCCCCTGGTCTACCATACTACCTCCTCTCTAAACCCCAGTCCTCCCCTGGTCTACCATACTACCTCCTCTCTAAACCCCAGTCCTCCCCTGGTCTACCATACTACCTCCTCTCTAAACCCCAGTCCTTCCCTGGTCTACCATACTACCTCCTCTCTAAACCCCAGTCCTCCCCTGGTCTACCATACTACCCCCTCTCTAAACCCCAGTCCTCCCCTGGTCTACCATACTACCTCCTCTCTAAACCCCAGTCCTTCCCTGGTCTACCATACTACCTCCTCTCTAAACCCCAGTCCTTCCCTGGTCTACCATACTACCTCCTCTCTAAACCCCAGTCCTTCCCTGGTCTACCATACTACCTCCTCTCTAAACCCCAGTCCTTCCCTGGTCTACCATACTACCTCCTCTCTAAACCCCAGTCCTCCCCTGGTCTACCATACTACCTCCTCTCTAAACCCCAGTCCTCCCCTGGTCTACCATACTACCTCCTCTCTAAACCCCAGTCCTTCCCTGGTCTACCATACTACCTCCTCTCTAAACCCCAGTCCTCCCCTGGTGTACCATACTACCTCCTCTCTAAACCCCAGTCCTCCCCTGTTCTACCATACTACCCCCTCTCTAAACCCCAGTCCTCCCCTGGTCTACCATACTACCCCCTCTCTAAACCCCAGTCCTCCCCTGTTCTACCATACTACCTCCTCTCTAAACCCCAGTCCTCCCCTGGTCTACCATACTACCTCCTCTCTAAACCCCAGTCCTCCCCTGGTCTACCATACTACCTCCTCTCTAAACCCCAGTCCTCCCCTGGTCTACCATACTACCTCCTCTCTAAACCCCAGTCCTCCCCTGGTCTACCATACTACCCCCTCTCTAAACCCCAGTCCTCCCCTGGTCTACCATACCACCTCCTCTCTAAACCCCAGTCCTTCCCTGGTCTACCATACTACCTCCTCTCTAAACCCCAGTCCTTCCCTGGTCTACCATACTACCCCCTCTCTAAACCCCAGTCCTCCCCTGGTCTACCATACTACCCCCTCTCTAAACCCCAGTCCTCCCCTGGTCTACCATACTACCTCCTCTCTAAACCCCAGTCCTCCCCTGGTCTACCATACTACCCCCTCTCTAAACCCCAGTCCTTCCCTGGTCTACCATACTACCTCCTCTCTAAACCCCAGTCCTTCCCTGGTCTACCATACTACCTCCTCTCTAAACCCCAGTCCTCCCCTGGTCTACCATACTACCCCCTCTCTAAACCCCAGTCCTTCCCTGTTCTACCATACTACCCCCTCTCTAAACCCCAGTCCTCCCCTGGTCTACCATACTACCTCCTCTCTAAACCCCAGTCCTTCCCTGTTCTACCATACTACCTCCTCTCTAAACCCCAGTCCTCCCCTGGTCTACCATACTACCTCCTCTCTAAACCCCAGTCCTCCCCTGGTCTACCATACTACCTCCTCTCTAAACCCCAGTCCTTCCCTGGTCTACCATACTACCTCCTCTCTAAACCCCAGTCCTTCCCTGGTCTACCATACTACCTCCTCTCTAAACCCCAGTCCTCCCCTGGTCTACCATACTACCTCCTCTCTAAACCCCAGTCCTCCCCTGGTCTACCATACTACCCCCTCTCTAAACCCCAGTCCTCCCCTGGTCTACCATACTACCTCCTCTCTAAACCCCAGTCCTTCTCTGGTCTCAAAGCATGTGGTTTATATTCACACTGCACCAGGGAGCTCAATGGTTCTGATTCCCTCCAGAGCTCCCAGTTCAAACTGAAATGGAAATATTATAGGAGGGAGAGCTGGGTAATACGGCTTGAGGCGTGGTCAAACACACACACACACACACACACACACACACACACACACACACACACACACACACACACACACACACACACACACACACACACACACACACACACACACACACACACAGGCCCCGACCCAACCCCCAACCAGTCATCTAGGCCGCCAGGCAGGAGCCACACTTCTCAGCCCCAGTAGTAGCGCCCCTCACCGCCCCGGGGCTCCAGACCTCCTGGCTACCGGGTCATTGGGTCAGCCTGAAATGACCCGTCATGATTAACTCCTTACACTCCTACTGCAGAACACAGGACAGGTTTAACGGAATGGAATGGAAGGCTCTATGTTAGAACAACTAGGGGGACAGTTTAATATAAACTGAATGGAAGGTTCTATGTTAGAACAACTAGGGGGACAGTTTAATATAAACTGAATGGAAGGTTCTATGTTAGAACAACTAGAGGGACAGTTTAATATAAACTGAATGGAAGGTTCTATGTTAGAACAACAAGAGGGACAGTTTAATATAAACTGAATGGAAGGTTCTTTGTTAGAACAACAAGAGGGACAGTTTAATATAAACTGAATGGAAGGTTCTATGTGAGAACAACAAGAGGGACAGTTTAATATAAACTGAATGGAAGGTTCTTTGTTAGAACAACTAGGGGGACAGTTTAATATAAACTGAATGGAAGGTTCTATGTTAGAACAACTAGGGGGACAGTTTAATATAAACAGAATGGAAGGCTCTATGTTAGAACAACTAGGGGGACAGTTTAATATAAACTGAATGGAAGGTTCTATGTTAGAACAACAAGGGGGACAGTTTAATATAAACTGAATGGAAGGCTCTATGTTAGAACAACAAGAGGGACAGTTTAATATAAACTGAATGGAAGGTTCTATGTTAGAACAACAAGAGGGACAGTTTAATATAAACTGAATGGAAGGTTATATGTTAGAACAACAAGAGGGACAGTTTAATATAAACTGAATGGAAGGTTCTATGTTAGAACAACAAGAGGGACAGTTTAATATAAACTGAATGGAAGGTTCTATGTTAGAACAACAAGAGGGACAGTTTAATATAAACTGAATGGAAGGTTCTATGTTAGAACAACAAGAGGGACAGTTTAATATAAACTGAATGGAAGGTTCTATGTTAGAACAACAAGAGGGACAGTTTAATATAAACTGAATGGAAGGCTCTATGTTAGAACAACAAGGGGGACAGTTTAATATAAACTGAATGGAAGGCTCTATGTTAGAACAACAAGAGGGACAGTTTAATATAAACTGAATGGAAGGTTCTATGTTAGAACAACTAGGGGGACAGTTTAATATAAACTGAATGGAAGGTTCTATGTTAGAACAACTAGGGGGACAGTTTAATATAAACTGAATGGAAGGTTCTATGTTAGAACAACAAGAGGGACAGTTTAATATAAACTGAATGGAAGGTTCTATGTTAGAACAACAAGAGGGACAGTTTAATATAAACTGAATGGAAGGTTCTATGTTAGAACAACAAGAGGGACAGTTTAATGGAATGGAAATGAAACTTTGTCTTGACTTGGAACTAAAATATGTTTTTGTTTATTGCTCGCTAAGCTGTTGTGGAGAGGTGGAGTATTGTAGTGTGTCTGTATGTGCTAGAGCAAATGTGTGTGTGTGTGTGTGTGTGTGTGTGTGTGTGTGTGTGTGTGTGTGTGTGTGTGTGTCTCTGTCTGTGTGTGTGTGGGGGGGTAGCCCTGCCCCTAGTGAGTGATCTTTCCCTCCTTGTGAAACAAAACACTCGTCTGTTCTTCCCCCACTTTCCCTCATCTCTCAATGAAACCCTTTCCCAAGCTGCTTAAGCAGCCATAGAGGCATTTTGCTGGCCCTTCGAGAACGCTGTAGAGCCAGCCATAGGGGCATTTTGCTGGCCCTTAGAGAACGCTGTAGAGCCAGCCATAGAGGCATTTTGCTGGCCCTTCGAGAACGCTGTAGAGCCAGCCATAGAGGCATTTTGCTGGCCCTTAGAGAACGCTGTAGAGCCAGCAATAGGGGCATTTTGCTGGCCCTTAGAGAACGCTGTAGAGCCAGCCATAGAGGCATTTTGCTGGCCCTTAGAGAACGCTGTACAGCCAGCCATAGAGGCATTTTGCTGGCCCATAGAGAACGCTGTAGAGCCAGCCATAGGGGCATTTTGCTGGCCCTTAGAGAACGCTGTAGAGCCAGCCATAGAGGCATTTTGCTGGCCCTTAGAGAACGCTGTAGAGCCAGCCATAGGGGCATTTTGCTGGCCCTTAGAGAACGCTGTAGAGCCAGCCATAGAGGCATTTTGCTGGCCCTTAGAGAACGCTGTAGAGCCAGCCATAGAGGCATTTTGCTGGCCCTTAGAGAACGCTGTAGAGCCAGCCATAGAGGCATTTTGCTGGCCCTTAGAGAACGCTGTAGAGCCAGCCATAGGGGCATTTTGCTGGCCCTTAGAGAACGCTGTAGAGCCAGCCATAGGGGCATTTTGCTGGCCCTTAGAGAACGCTGTAGAGCCAGCCATAGAGGCATTTTGCTGGCCCTTAGAGAACGCTGTAGAGCCAGCCATAGAGGCATTTTGCTGGCCCTTAGAGAACGCTGTAGAGCCAGCCATAGAGGCATTTTGCTGGCCCTTAGAGAACGCTGTACAGCCAGCCATAGAGGCATTTTGCTGGCCCATAGAGAACGCTGTAGAGCCAGCCATAGGGGCATTTTGCTGGCCCTTAGAGAACGCTGTAGAGCCAGCCATAGAGGCATTTTGCTGGCCCTTAGAGAACGCTGTAGAGCCAGCCATAGAGGCATTTTGCTGGCCCTTAGAGAACGCTGTAGAGGCAGCCATAGGGGCATTTTGCTGGCCCTTAGAGAACGCTGTAGAGCCAGCCATAGAGGCATTTTGCTGGCCCTTAGAGAACGCTGTAGAGCCAGCCATAGAGGCATTTTGCTGGCCCTTAGAGAACGCTGTAGAGCCAGCCATAGAGGCATTTTGCTGGCCCTTAGAGAACGCTGTAGAGCCAGCCATAGAGGCATTTTGTTGGCCCTTAGAGAACGCTGTAGAGCCAGCCATAGAGGCATTTTGCTGGCCCATAGAGAACGCTGTAGAGCCAGCCATAGGGGCATTTTGCTGGCCCTTAGAGAACGCTGTAGAGCCAGCCATAGAGGCATTTTGCTGGCCCATAGAGAACGCTGTAGAGCCAGCCATAGGGGCATTTTGCTGGCCCTTAGAGAACGCTGTAGAGCCAGCCATAGGGGCATTTTGCTGGCCCTTAGAGAACGCTGTAGAGCCAGCCATAGGGGCATTTTGCTGGCCCTTAGAGAACGCTGTAGAGCCAGCCATAGAGGCATTTTGCTGGGCCTTAGAGAACGCTGTAGAGCCAGCCATAGGGGCATTTTGCTGGCCCTTAGAGAACGCTGTAGAGCCAGCCATAGAGGCATTTTGCTGGCCCTTAGAGAACGCTGTAGAGCCAGCCATAGGGGCATTTTGCTGGCCCTTAGAGAACGCTGTAGAGCCAGCCATAGAGGCATTTTGCTGGCCCTTAGAGAATGCTGTAGAGCCAGCAATAGAGGCATTTTGCTGGCCCTTAGAGAATGCTGTAGAGCCAGCCATAGAGGCATTTTGCTGGCCCTTAGAGAACGCTGTAGAGCCAGCCATAGAGGCATTTTGCTGGCCCTTAGAGAACGCTGTAGAGCCAGCCATAGAGGCATTTTGCTGGCCCTTAGAGAACGCTGTAGAGCCAGCCATAGAGGCATTTTGCTGGCCCTTAGAGAACGCTGTAGAGCCAGCCATAGAGGCATTTTGCTGGCCCTTAGAGAACGCTGTAGAGCCAGCCATAGAGGCATTTTGCTGGCCCTTAGAGAACGCTGTAGAGCCAGCCATAGAGGCATTTTATTGGCCCTTAGAGAATGCTGTAGAGCCAGCAATAGAGGCATTTTATTGGCCCTTCGAGAACACTGTAGAGCCAGCCATAGAGGCATTTTGCTGGCCCTTAGAGAATGCTGTAGAGCCAGCAATAGAGGCATTTTGCTGGCCCTTCGAGAACACTGTAGAGCTAGCCATAGAGGCATTTTGCTGGCCCTTAGAGAACGCTGTAGAGCCAGCAATAGAGGCATTTTGCTGGCCCTTAGAGAACGCTGTAGAGCCAGCCATAGAGGCATTTTGCTGGCCCTTAGAGAACACTGTAGAGCCAGCCATAGAGGCATTTTGCTGGCCCTTCGAGAACGCTGTAGAGCCAGCCATAGAGGCATTTTGCTGGCCCTTAGAGAACGCTGTAGAGCCAGCCATAGGGGCATTTTGCTGGCCCTTAGAGAACGCTGTAGAGCCAGCCATAGAGGCATTTTGCTGGCCCATAGAGAACGCTGTAGAGGCAGCAATAGAGGCATTTTGCTGGCCCTTAGAGAACGCTGTAGAGCCAGCCATAGAGGCATTTTGCTGGCCCTTAGAGAACGCTGTAGAGCCAGCCATAGAGGCATTTTGCTGGCCCTTAGAGAACGCTGTAGAGCCAGCCATAGAGGCATTTTGCTGGCCCTTAGAGAACGCTGTAGAGCCAGCCATAGGGGCATTTTGCTGGCCCTTAGAGAATGCTGTAGAGGCAGCAATAGAGTCATTTTGCTGGCCCTTAGAGAACGCTGTAGAGCCAGCCATAGAGGCATTTTGCTGGCCCTTAGAGAATGCTGTAGAGGCAGCAATAGAGGCATTTTGCTGGCCCTTAGAGAACGCTGTACAGCCAGCAATAGAGGCATTTTGCTGGCCCTTCGAGAACGCTGTAGAGCCAGCCATAGAGGCATTTTGCTGGCCCTTCGAGAACGCTGTAGAGCCAGCCATAGAGGCATTTTGCTGGCCCTTCGAGAATGCTGTAGAGGTCTGCTCTCTACTAGACAACCAGTCTAGAGTTCTGTTGAAATAGGAGATGCTTATCAGGGCATATTTGACACACACACACACACACACTGCTACTAATAATAAAACTCTGAATCGTGGACTGACTTGTGCGGCCGGTGCCACTGGCTGCTTTTGTGTGATTACCCACAATGCCTTTCAATGTCTTTCTCTGGATGTGCCATTTTTTCCACCTCTATTGATGGACGGGTTGACGTGATGCTTTGAATGGCAGATCTCCTCCTAGACCTTCCACTCCTTTGTGTTGCTGGGCCAGATAGAGAGACAGGGACCAGAAGGAGAGGAGGCATTGAGCTCCAGTAGAATTTAAAAGTCTAAGTCAGTAGTCTGCTAGTCATGATAAGAATTAGTTATAAACGACAGCTGAGATTAAATAGAGCAGTAATGAGAGAAGGATATTTGAATATGGTCGTTTTACCTGCTGCTGAATGAATGAATTACATTTTTTAATGAATGAAAAAAAGAAATTCATGTCAAATCGCCAATTGGCAACCCGTCCCTTATGGGATTAATTGACACATAAACAAACATTAGAATAATTCACTATGATAATTAAATGATAATTCTTCTTCCAGTCTTCTCTGCATTGCGCATAAAGAGTGAACAAATAAACTATATATATATATATATCTCAATACCTAATAGAAATAAGGTTATCCTGCTATTGTCTGTCATTATAGATGGTCTAGGGATGTGTTTAGTCCTGTCTATATAATAAGTGTCTTTATAGATGGTCTAGGGATGTGTTTAGTCCTGTCTATATAATAAGTGTCTTTATAGATGGTCTAGCGATGTGTTTAGTCCTGTCTATATAATAAGTGTCTGTCATAGATGGTCTGTTTAGTCCTGTCTATATAATAAGTGTTTGTCATAGATGGTTTAGGGATGTGTTTAGTCCTGTCTATATAATAAGTGTTTGTCATAGATGGTCTAGGGATGTGTTTAGTCCTGTCTATATAATAAGTGTTTGTCATAGATGGTCTAGGGATGTGTTTAGTCCTGTCTATATAATAACTGTTTGTCATAGATGGTCTGTTTAGTCCTGTCTATATAATAAGTGTTTGTCATAGATGGTCTGTTTAGTCCTGTCTATATAATAAGTGTTTGTCATAGATGGTTTAGGGATGTGTTTAGTCCTGTCTATATAATAAGTGTCATTATAGATGGTCTAGGGATGTGTTTAGTCCTGTCTATATAATAAGTGTCTTTATAGATGGTCTAGGGATGTGTTTAGTCCTGTCTATATAATAAGTGTCTTTATAGATGGTCTAGGGATGTGTTTAGTCCTGTCTATATAATAAGTGTCTTTATAGCTGGTCTAGCGATGTGTTTAGTCCTGTCTATATAATAAGTGTCTGTCATAGATGGTCTGTTTAGTCCTGTCTATATAATAAGTGTTTGTCATAGATGGTCTAGGGATGTGTTTAGTCCTGTCTATATAATAAGTGTCTTTATAGATGGTCTAGGGATGTGTTTAGTCCTGTCTATATAATAAGTGTTTGTCATAGATGGTCTAGGGATGTGTTTAGTCCTGTCTATATAATAACTGTTTGTCATAGATGGTCTGTTTAGTCCTGTCTATATAATAAGTGTTTGTCATAGATGGTCTGTTTAGTCCTGTCTATATAATAAGTGTTTGTCATAGATGGTTTAGGGATGTGTTTAGTCCTGTCTATATAATAAGTGTCTTTATAGATGGTCTAGGGATGTGTTTAGTCCTGTCTATATAATAAGTGTCTTTATAGCTGGTCTAGCGATGTGTTTAGTCCTGTCTATATAATAAGTGTCTGTCATAGATGGTCTGTTTAGTCCTGTCTATATAATAAGTGTTTGTCATAGATGGTCTAGGGATGTGTTTAATCCTGTCTATATAATAAGTGTCATTATAGATGGTCTAGGGATGTGTTTAGTCCTGTCTATATAATAAGTGTCTGTCATAGATGGTCTAGGGATGTGTTTAGTCCTGTCTATATAATAAGTGTCTTTATAGATGGTCTAGCGATGTGTTTAGTCCTGTCTATATAATAAGTGTCTTTATAGCTGGTCTAGCGATGTGTTTAGTCCTGTCTATATAATAACTGTTTGTCATAGATGGTCTGTTTAGTCCTGTCTATATAATAAGTGTTTGTCATAGATGGTCTAGGGATGTGTTTAGTCCTGTCTATATAATAAGTGTCTTTATAGATGGTCTAGGGATGTGTTTAATCCTGTCTATATAATAAGTGTCTGTCATTATAGATGGTCTAGGGGTGTGTTTAGTCCTGTCTATATAATAAGTGTTTGTCATAGATGGTCTAGGGATGTGTTTAGTCCTGTCTATATAATAAGTGTCTTTATAGATGGTCTAGGGATGTGTTTAGTCCTGTCTATATAATAAGTGTTTGTCATAGATGGTCTAGGGATGTGTTTAGTCCTGTCTATATAATAAGTGTCTTTATAGATGGTCTAGGGATGTGTTTAGTCCTGTCTATATAATAAGTGTTTGTCATAGATGGTCTAGGGATGTGTTTAGTCCTGTCTATATAATAAGTGTCTTTATAGATGGTCTAGGGATGTGTTTAGTCCTGTCTATATAATAAGTGTTTGTCATAGATGGTCTAGGGATGTGTTTAGTCCTGTCTATATAATAACTGTCTTTATAGATGGTCTAGGGATGTGTTTAGTCCTGTCTATATAATAAGTGTTTGTCATAGATGGTCTAGGGATGTGTTTAGTCCTGTCTATATAATAAGTGTATTTATAGATGGTCTAGGGATGTGTTTAATCCTGTCTATATAATAAGTGTCTGTCATTATAGATGGTCTATGGATGTGTTTAGTCCTGTCTATATAATAAGTGTTTGTCATAGATGGTCTAGGGATGTGTTTAGTCCTGTCTATATAATAAGTGTTTGTCATAGATGGTCTAGGGATGTGTTTAGTCCTGTCTATATAATAAGTGTCTTTATAGATGGTCTATGGATGTGTTTAGTCCTGTCTATATAATAAGTGTTTGTCATAGATGGTCTATGGATGTGTTTAGTCCTGTCTATATAATAAGTGTTTGTCATAGATGGTCTAGGGATGTGTTTAGTCCTGTCTATATAATAAGTGTCTTTATAGATGGTCTATGGATGTGTTTAGTCCTGTCTATATAATAAGTGTCTTTATAGATGGTCTAGGGATGTGTTTAGTCCTGTCTATATAATAAGTGTTTGTCATAGATGGTCTAGGGATGTGTTTAGTCCTGTCTATATAATAAGTGTCTTTATAGATGGTCTATGGATGTGTTTAGTCCTGTCTATATAATAAGTGTTTGTCATAGATGGTCTAGGGATGTGTTTAGTCCTGTCTATATAATAAGTGTTTGTCATAGATGGTCTAGGGATGTGTTTAGTCCTGTCTATATAATAAGTGTCTTTATAGATGGTCTAGGGATGTGTTTAGTCCTGTCTATATAATAAGTGTTTGTCATAGATGGTCTAGGGATGTGTTTAGTCCTGTCTATATAATAACTGTCTTTATAGATGGTCTAGGGATGTGTTTAGTCCTGTCTATATAATAAGTGTCTTTATAGATGGTCTAGGGATGTGTTTAGTCCTGTCTATATAATAAGTGTTTGTCATAGATGGTCTAGGGATGTGTTTAGTCCTGTCTATATAATAAGTGTTTGTCATAGATGGTCTAGGGATGTGTTTAGTCCTGTCTATATAATAAGTGTTTGTCATAGATGGTCTAGGGATGTGTTTAGTCCTGTCTATATAATAACTGTCTTTATATATGGTCTAGGGATGTGTTTAGTCCTGTCTATATAATAAGTGTCTTTATAGATGGTCTAGGGATGTGTTTAGTCCTGTCTATATAATAAGTGTTTGTCATAGATGGTCTAGGGATGTGTTTAGTCCTGTCTATATAATAAGTGTTTGTCATAGATGGTCTAGGGATGTGTTTAGTCCTGTCTATATAATAAGTGTCTTTATAGATGGTCTAGGGATGTGTTTAGTCCTGTCTATATAATAAGTGTTTGTCATAGATGGTCTAGGGATGTGTTTAGTCCTGTCTATATAATAAGTGTTTGTCATAGATGGTCTAGGGATGTGTTTAGTCCTGTCTATATAATAAGTGTTTGTCATAGATGGTCTAGGGATGTGTTTAGTCCTGTCTATATAATAACTGTCTTTATATATGGTCTAGGGATGTGTTTAGTCCTGTCTATATAATAAGTGTCTTTATAGATGGTCTAGGGATGTGTTTAGTCCTGTCTATATAATAAGTGTTTGTCATAGATGGTCTAGGGATGTGTTTAGTCCTGTCTATATAATAAGTGTTTGTCATAGATGGTCTAGGGATGTGTTTAGTCCTGTCTATATAATAAGTGTCTTTATAGATGGTCTAGGGATGTGTTTAGTCCTGTCTATATAATAAGTGTTTGTCATAGATGGTCTAGGGATGTGTTTAGTCCTGTCTATATAATAAGTGTCTGTCATAGATGGTCTAGGGATGTGTTTAGTCCTGTCTATATAATACGTGTCTGTCATTATAGATGGTCTAGGGATGTGTTTAGTCCTGTCTATATAATAAGTGTCTGTCATAGATGGTCTAGGGATGTGTTTAGTCCTGTCTATATAATAAGTGTTTGTCATAGATGGTCTAGGGATGTGTTTAGTCCTGTCTATATAATAAGTGTCTTTATAGATGGTCTAGGGATGTGTTTAGTCCTGTCTATATAATAAGTGTTTGTCATAGATGGTGTAGGGATGTGTTTAGTCCTGTCTATATAATAAGTGTCTTTATAGATGGTCTAGGGATGTGTTTAGTCCTGTCTATATAATAAGTGTCTTTATAGATGGTCTAGGGATGTGTTTAGTCCTGTCTATATAATAAGTGTCTTTATAGATGGTCTATGGATGTGTTTAGTCCTGTCTATATAATAAGTGTTTGTCATAGATGGTCTAGGGATGTGTTTAGTCCTGTCTATATAATAACTGTTTGTCATAGATGGTCTAGGGATGTGTTTAGTCCTGTCTATATAATAACTGTTTGTCATAGATGGTCTAGGGATGTGTTTAATCCTGTCTATATAATAAGTGTTTGTCATAGATGGTCTAGGGATGTGTTTAGTCCTGTCTATATAATACGTGTCTGTCTTTATAGCTGGTTTAGGGATGTGTTTAATCCTGTCTATATAATACGTGTCTGTCTTTATAGCTGGTTTAGGGATGTGTTTAATCCTGTCTATATAATACGTGTCTGTCTTTATAGCTGGTTTAGGGATGTGTTTAATCCTGTCTATATAATACGTGTCTGTCTTTATAGCTGGTTTAGGGATGTGTTTAATCCTGTCTATATAATACGTGTCTGTCTTTATAGCTGGTTTGGGGATGTGTTTAATCCTGTCTATATAATACGTGTCTGTCTTTATAGCTGGTTTGGGGATGTGTTTAATCCTGTCTATATAATACGTGTCTGTCTCTATAGCTGGTTTAGGGATGTGTTTAATCCTGTCTATATAATACGTGTCTGTCTTTATAGCTGGTTTAGGGATGTGTTTAGCTACAAGGCCCTGTCTATATAATACGTGCCCTGTATACCAAGCTGTTTAAATGCAAATATTTCAACCCTTAGAGAACCTCACCCCTAGAAACCCCATTGTCTGTATATTAGACTAGCTTTTCATTTGGTTCAACTGTCTTTGAAACTATTGACTGGCATCGCAGTGTTATAACAAACCTAAACCTCATAGTAGTAATGGTAGGTTTGAGTTTAGTAACTGAACATGTAACAGTAGCCCAGTGTTGTGATCTAGGTGAGATGAAGGCAGGCTGTCTGCAGAAGGGGATTACCTGGCTGGTCTCAGGGGAGCCTGACCCCTGACCTCTGTAATGAAAGGGGGGAGGGCCCCAGACAAAAGTCTTGTTAGACCCAGAGAACAAAACACACTGGAAACGTATCCCTTATCCCCAATGTGATGGAATACTCTGGTATGTCTCACCTTTTCCTCCTCTTAAAGATTCCTGCCTCTACTGTTTCCTTTTCCTCCTCTTAAAGATTCCTGCCTCTACTGCTTCCCTTTCCTCCTCTTAAAGATTCCTGCCTCTACTGCTTCCCTTTCCTCCTCTTAAAGATTCCTGCCTCTACTGCTTCCCTTTCCTCCTCTTAAAGATTCCTGCCTCTACTGCTTCCCTTTCCTCCTCTTAAAGATTCCTGCCTCTAATGCTTCCCTTTCCTCCTCTTAAAGATTCCTGCCTCTACTGCTTCCCTTTCCTCCTCTTAAAGATTCCTGCCTCTACTGCTTCCCTTTCCTCCTCTTAAAGATTCCTGCCTCTAATGCTTCCCTTTCCTCCTCTTAAAGATTCCTGCCTCTACTGCTTCCCTTTCCTCCTCTTAAAGATTCCTGCCTCTACTGCTTCCCTTTCCTCCTCTTAAAGATTCCTGCCTCTACTGCTTCCCTTTCCTCCTCTTAAAGATTCCAACCATTCCTTCCACTGACCCAATGTTTTGAGGGGAAAATGGGCGAACAGCGAACACTTGAAATGTAGCCAACCAACACGAGGAGTGGAAATGTGACGCTTTGGATATTTTAAAGACCCTTTGGCCGCCTGGCTGGAGCTGAGGGAGGTAGATTGTTTGTGTGTAGGATTGGAAGTAGTATTATGTATGAAGTCTGACTTTGAGCTGTAGCTTTTGAATCAAAGCGGGAAGATCATAGTTGTTATTCATGTGTGTCAGACAGTGTTTGATCTACTGGTGCTGCAGAGTGTAGACTCGCTTCACCTCAGTGGAATTCTTAACTCGTATCGGAACAGACAGTGATTGATTTGTGTGTGTGTCCAGGAAGTCCTCTTGTTTTGCCTCCCAGAACCGTAGCTCCCCTTTTCATACGCCTTAATACCATGGATTGATTCAACAATAGCTGTATTGAAATGCAACATTATTAAATGAACCTTGGGTAAGAAACAGAAACAGCCATGGTCATTATAAGCTACGTTTTCAGTTGTTGTGAATGACTGAATTCCTGGTGATATTGCAGTGGCAAATAACTTCCCATCGTGATTTTCTAATTCCACCTTTTGCCTTTCCTCTCGTTTCAGTCACCCTCCCCAAGGCCCTCTTCCTCCCAGCCTCCTCCTCTCCCCCCACCCCCTCCAGACGCTCCATGCAGTCCCCCTCCTCCTATCGCCTGCCCCACCCGCTGCCCCCTCTGCCCGTGCGGAAGGGGGTCCGTGGCCGGCGCCCCAAACTGCAGACCATCGCCCTGCTCAAGGCAGCGGCGGAGGCAGCAGCAGAGGCTGCTCTGAATGGTACGCCACAGGTCTCCGGCTCCCAGCTAGCACCCAGACCCCATAAGAAGAGGGGGCCCAAGCCCGGGAGCAAGGTAAGGGGCTATGGTCAATGAACCAGTTTCCTGGATCCAGATTGAGTTTAGTACTGGACTGAAAAAGTATGCTTATTGGTACAGCATTTGTATTGTCTATCTGTTTAATGAAATGTACATGTGTGACTGGTTGCAGTGATTGGCTCCAGTTAACACTCCTGGAGGAATTTTATGTCCAGTCCAATCAATATGATACACGATGTACACGATGTTGAATGTCATCATCACAGTGGTATTATTACAGTGGGGGTGCTGTGTAGTGTCAGTATATGATAGGAATCAAAGAGTTGTCAGTGAACAAGGTTGTGTTTGTTCAGAGGAAGCCACGTGTGCTGCCCTCCTCGGGGACAGGCTCTGTATATACTACAGCTTCTGAGACCAGACTGATCAACCTTCATGGACCAAAGGACAACAATCTCAGCTCCAGCCCTGGAGTGGTCTCCACAGGTAAGACTCAGTCCTGTCAGATACATAATAACATTTATGCAGTTTAACAGATCGCTGTATTAACAGATATACACTGAGTGGACAAAACATTAGGAACACCTGCTCTTTCCTTGACATAGACTGATCAGGTGAATCCAGGTTGAAACTATGATCCTTTATTGATGTCACTTGTTAAATCCACTTCAATCAGTGTAGATGAAGGGGAGTCACCATCCCGGATCCGGGAGCACCCTCATCAGTAAAAAAGCTGACTAGCATAGCCTAGCATAGCGCCACAAGTAAATACTAGCATCTAAATATCATGAAATCACAAGTCCAAGACACCAGATGAAAGATACACATCTTGTGAATCCAGCCATCATTTCCGATTTTTAAAATGTTTTACAGGGAAAACACAATATGTATTTCTATTAGCTAACCACGATAGCAAAAGACCCAACTTTTTTTTCCCACCATTTTTTTACAGCATAGGTAGCTATCACAAATTCGACCAAATAAAGATATAAATAGTCACTAACCAAGAAACAACTTCATCAGATGACAGTCCTATAACAGATTTATTGTATAGCATATGTTTTGTTAGAAAAATGTGCATATTTCAGGTATAAATCATAGTTTTACATTGCAGCCACCATCACAACTCTCACCAAAGCAGCTAGAATAACTACAGAAACCAACATGAAATACCTAAATACTCATCATAAAACATTTATGAAAAATACACGGTGTACAGCAAATTAAAGACAAACATCTTGTGAATCCAGCCAATATTTCAGATTTTTTAAGTGTTTTACAGCGAAAACACAATATAGCATTATATTGGCTTACTACAAAAGCCTACCACACAGCCCCATTCATTCAACATAACGTTAGCGATAGCGAATAAACCAGCAAAAGATATACATTTTTTCACTAACCTTCTCAAACTTCATCAGATGACAGTCCTATAACATCATATTACACAATACATATATGGTTTGTTCGAAAATGTGCATATTTAGCGGCACAAATCGTGGTTTTACAATGTGAATAGTAGCCAAACTGCAAACAAAATGTCGGGAGAAATCTTGGAGAGGCACCTAATCTAATCAATAACTAATCATAAACTTGACTAAAAAATACAGGTTGGACAGTAAATTAAAGATACACAAGTTCTTAATGCAACCGCTGTGTTAGATTTTTTAAATTAACGTTACTACGACATACAGCTTACGTTACAGTGAGACCGCGCCGAAATTAATGGCGGAATATTAGTGGAAAGATTTTCGACAGAAATACGAATTAACATCATAAATAGTTCTTACTATTTGATGAGCTTCCATCAGAATCTTGTACAAGTTGTCCTTTGTCCAGAATAATCGTTGCTCGGTTGTAGAATGTCGTCTTCAACTGTGGAATTAGCAGCAAACGTTAGCCATGTGGCGCAGACGTGTCCAAATCCCCAGAACGCAGCACAAAGAAAATACCGAAAATCGCAATATACTGATATAAACTGATATAACTCGGTTTAAAATAACTACATTATGATGTTTTTAACACATATATCGAATACAATCAGAGCCGGATATATCTAACGCCTATAACGACAGCTTTTCAGAACGCAATCCTGAGGTCTGTCTCGCGTCATGACGAACGGAGAAAAGACTGCACCCCCGGTTCCACGAGCTCTTGTTCGGCCTCAGATCTAGCTAGACACCCCATTCCAATTCTCACTGCCTACTGACATCTAGGGGAAGGCGTATGCAGTGCATGTCGACCCATAGATTACATGCAAATTAATAAAC
The DNA here is from genome assembly GCF_016432855.1 of Salvelinus namaycush. Classification (NCBI taxonomy): domain Eukaryota; kingdom Metazoa; phylum Chordata; class Actinopteri; order Salmoniformes; family Salmonidae; genus Salvelinus; species Salvelinus namaycush. The sequence continues at coordinate 20,625,956 of NC_052346.1, read as the reverse complement.
TGACCCTGGAACAGAGCCTTCGATTTCAGATTTCTCACTTCCTGATAGGAAGTTTGCTGCAAAATGAGTTCTGTTTTACTCACAGATATAATTCAAACGGTTTTAGAAACTAGAGAGTGTTTTCTATCCAATAGTAATAATAATATGCATATTGTACGAGCAAGAATTGAGTATGAGGCAGTTTAATTTGGGAACGATTTTTTACAAAGTCGAAATGGCGCCCCCCTATTGACAAAAGGTTAAAGAAGGATTTTTAAGCCTTGAGACAATTGAGACATGGGTTGTCATGTGTGCCATTCAGAGGGGGAATGGGTAAGACAAAATATTAGTGTCTTTGAACAGGGTATGCTATTAGGTGCCAGGCATACCGGTTTGGGTCAAGAACTGCAACGCTGCTGGGGTTTCACACTCAACAGTTTCTCGTGTGTATCAAGAATGGTCCACCACCCAAAGGACATCCAGCCAACTTGACACAACTGTGGGAAGGATTGCAGTCAATATGGGTCAGCATCCCTGTGGAACGTTGACACCTTGTAGAGTCCATGCCCCGACGAATTGAGGCTGTTCTGAGGGGAAAAGTGGGTGCAACTCCATATTAGGAAGGTGTTCCTAATGTTTGGTACACTCAGTATATATTCCCACGCTAGAGCAGTCCAGCTGGTCCCTTGTTCTGAGTGATTAAACTGATCCGTCTAGAGCAGTCCAGCTGGTCCCTTGTTCTGAGTGATTATACTGATCCGTCTAGAGCAGTCCAGCTGGTCCCTTGTTCTGAGTGATTATACTGATCCGTCTAGAGCAGTCCAGCTGGTCCCTTGTTCTGAGTGATTTAACTGATCCGTCTAGAGCAGTCCAGCTGGTCCCTTGTTCTGAGTGATTATACTGATCCGTCTAGAGCAGTCCAGCTGGTCCCTTGTTCTGAGTGATTAAACTGATCCGTCTAGAGCAGTCCAGCTGGTCCCTTGTTCTGAGTGATTATACTGATCCGTCTAGAGCAGTCCAGCTGGTCCCTTGTTCTGAGTGATTATACTGATCCGTCTAGAGCAGTCCAGCTGGTCCCTTGTTCTGAGTGATTATACTGATCCGTCTAGAGCAGTCCAGCTGGTCCCTTGTTCTGAGTGATTATACTGATCCGTCTAGAGCAGTCCAGCTGGTCCCTTGTTCTGAGTGATTAAACTGATCCGTCTAGAGCAGTCCAGCTGGTCCCTTGTTCTGAGTGATTATACTGATCCGTCTAGAGCAGTCCAGCTGGTCCCTTGTTCTGAGTGATTATACTGATCCGTCTAGAGCAGTCCAGCTGGTCCCTTGTTCTGAGTGATTTAACTGATCCGTCTAGAGCAGTCCAGCTGGTCCCTTGTTCTGAGTGATTATACTGATCCGTCTAGAGCAGTCCAGCTGGTCCCTTGTTCTGAGTGATTAAACTGATCCGTCTAGAGCAGTCCAGCTGGTCCCTTGTTCTGAGTGATTATACTGATCCGTCTAGAGCAGTCCAGCTGGTCCCTTGTTCTGAGTGATTATACTGATCCGTCTAGAGCAGTCCAGCCGGTCCCTTGTTCTGAGTGATTATACTGATCCGTCTAGAGCAGTCCAGCTGGTCCCTTGTTCTGAGTGATTAAACTGATCCGTCTAGAGCAGTCCAGCTGGTCCCTTGTTCTGAGTGATTATACTGATCCGTCTAGAGCAGTCCAGCTGGTCCCTTGTTCTGAGTGATTAAACTGATCCGTCTAGAGCAGTCCAGCTGGTCCCTTGTTCTGAGTGATTATACTGATCCGTCTAGAGCAGTCCAGCTGGTCCCTTGTTCTGAGTGATTAAACTGATCCGTCTAGAGCAGTCCAGCTGGTCCCTTGTTCTGAGTGATTAAACTGATCCGTCTAGAGCAGTCCAGCTGGTCCCTTGTTCTGAGTGATTATACTGATCCGTCTAGAGCAGTCCAGCTGGTCCCTTGTTCTGAGTGATTAAACTGATCCGTCTAGAGCAGTCCAGCTGGTCCCTTGTTCTGAGTGATTATACTGATCCGTCTAGAGCAGTCCAGCTGGTCCCTTGTTCTGAGTGATTAAACTGATCCGTCTAGAGCAGTCCAGCTGGTCCCTTGTTCTGAGTGATTAAACTGATCCGTCTAGAGCAGTCCAGCTGGTCCCTTGTTCTGAGTGATTATACTGATCCGTCTAGAGCAGTCCAGCTGGTCCCTTGTTCTGAGTGATTAAACTGATCCGTCTAGAATGAAGCTTTAGACATGTTCTAGTGCTTCCTGACCCCTGACCTTCATCTTTCTTTCTCTCTCTCTCTCTCCCCCCCAGTGTGTGTGTACGTGAACAAGCACGGCGCCTGCGGCCCACACCTGGACAGGAAGCAGTTGCAGCAGCTGCCGGACCACTTTGGGCCGGGTCCGGTCAACACTGTCCTACAGCAGGCTGTTCAGGCATGTGTGGACTGTGCCTACCAGCCTACCTTCCTCTTCAGCTTCCTACAGTCCCAGTCCGACGGAGGAGAGATCATCAGAGGTATTATAGCCATAGATATATAATCCTAGATAGGAGGAGAGATAGTCAGCGGTATTATAGCCATAGATATATAATCCTAGATAGGAGGAGAGATAGTCAGCGGTATTATAGCCATCGATATATAACCCTAGATAGGAGGCGAGATCATCAGGTGTATTATAGCTATAGATATAGAACCCTAGATAGGCTGATGTCATGTAGTCCCTATACATCAGAATGGAATAGTTGGTCAGCCATTTTAGCTGGGGCCTGTCCTGATATATGGTCTGTGGTTATAGCTAGTGTAGTATTGTATCGTTCTCATGACATCATGAGGTGTTCTATGGTTGTGTAATGAAGGAGGGTCGGTGAACTGCTGTGCTGACGTGATGAGTAACTAAGCTTGCCTGTGAGCTGAAGACTTGTTAGCTTCCTCAAGCTAATGCCTGTAGGCTTTAGTTCAGCGCGCTAACACAGTCCCGTGATGTGTCGGAGACTCGGGTCCGAACCCAGATGGTCCAAACCTCACTGGACAGAAACACTAGGGTTGTTACTCCAGAGTGATGTCATGACATGATGAAGAAGCCAGAAGAACACCCCGGCCCCTGGACCGTCTACTCTACACAGACAGGGCTACATATTCAAATAGTTCCTCAGTTCTCATTAAAATAATGCCAAATACCAATTGGGAATATGGGGGTAGGCTGGGGATTCAATCAGGCAGTAGGAATTGGTTTAGGCTGCAGGGCCCACATGGTGCACTGGATAATGCCTGGTGGGATAAAGTGTGTGTGCAGCAGCTGATGTCATGTGTCTGGGGGTAATGAGAAGTGACATGCGTACGTAACCTGGTTTGGGAGGGGCTCCCCGGGGGGGTCCCAGTCTGTGTGTGTGTGGGGGGGGGGGGGGGGGGGGGGGGGGTGTCATCTGATGCTGGGCCATCTGTTACTGCGCCATATAAACCAAATAATAATGTCTGTTACTGCGCCATAGAAACCAAATAATCATGTCTGTTACTGCGCCATAGAAACCAAATAATCATGTCTGTTACTGCGCCATAGAAACCAAATAATCATGTCTGTTACTGCGCCATAGAATCCAAATAATCATGTCTGTTACTGCGCCATAGAAACCAAATAATCATGTCTGTTACTGCGCCATAGAAACCAAATAATCATGTCTGTTACTGCGCCATAGAAACCAAATAATCATGTCTGTTACTGCGCCATAGAAACCAAATAATCATGTCTGTTACTGCGCCATAGAAACCAAATAATCATGTCTGTTACTGCGCCATAGAAACCAAATAATCATGTCTGTTACTGCGCCATAGAAACCAAATAATCATGTCTGTTACTGCGCCATAGAAACCAAATAATCCTGTCTGTTACTGCGCCATAGAATCATGGTTATCATGGTTCTCTCTTGTTCCTCTACAGCAGACAAATGGTGAGCAATATGTTTGGAACATGGAATCGCAATAAAATCACAGTATCGAATCACAATACATATAGAATTGTGAGAATCTCCATACATAAGTATGGTGATAATATGGTATGGTCAGGTCCCTAACAGATAGCGCTTTACCTAGCTGTTGAAACACTATGTGATGGATGTCTGGTAAAGCCAGTCATTTCTGCATCTGCTGAGTGTCTCTGCCTGCCTCTCTCAGCCCAGATACATACAGTTGAAGTCGGAAGTTTACATACACCTTAGCCAAACACATTTAAACTGAGTTTTTCACAATTCCTGACATTTAATCCTAGTAAGAATTCCCTGTTTTAGGTCAGTTAGGATCCCCACTTTATTTTAAGAATGTGAAATGTCAGAATAATAGTAGAGAGAATGATTTATTTCAGCTTTTATTTCTTTCATCACATTCCCAGTGGGTCAGAAGTTTACAAACACTCAATTAGTATTTGCTAGCATTGCCTTTAAATTGATTAACTTGGGTCAAACGTTTTGGGTAACCTTCCATAAGCTTCCCAACCCATAAGTTGGGTGAATTTTGGCCCATTCCTCCTGACAGAGCTGGTGTAACAGAGTCAGGTTTGTAGGCCTCCTTGCTCGCACATGCTTTTTCAGTTCTGCCCACATATTTTCTATAGGGTTGAGGTCAGGGCTTTGTGATGGCCGCTCCAATACCTTGACTTTGTTGTCCTTAAGCCATTTTGCCACAACTTTGGAAGTATGCTTGGGGTCATTGTCCATTTGGAAGACCCATTTGCGACCAAGCTTTAACTTCCTGACTGATATCTTGAGATGTTGCTTCAATAAATCCACATAATTTTCCTCCCTCATGATGCCATCTATTTTGTGAAGTGCACCAGTCCCTCCTGCAGCAAAGCACCCACACAACATGATGCTGCCACCCCCGTGCTTCACGGTTTGGATGGTGTTCTTCGGCTTGCAAGCATCCCCCTTTTTCCTCCAAACATAACAATGGTGATTGTGGCCAAACAGTTCTATTTTTGTTTCATCAGACCAGAGGACTATTCCCCAAAAAGTACGATCTTTGTCCCCATGTGCAGTTGCAAACCCTAGTCTGTCTTTTTTATGGAGGTTTTGGAGCAGTGGCTTCTTCCTTGCTGAGCGGCCTTTCAGGTTATGTCGATATAGAACTCATTTTACTGTGGCTATAGATACTTTTGTACCTGTTTCCTCCAGCATCTTCACAAGGTCCTTTGCTGTTGTTCTGGGATTGATTTGCACTTTTTGCACCAAAGTACGTTCATCTCTAGGAGACAGAACGCGTCTCGTTCCTGAGCGGTATGACGGCTGCACGGTCCCATGGTGTTTATACTTGCGTACTATTGTTTGTACAGATGAACGAGGTACCTTCAGGCGTTTGGAAATTGCTCCCAAGGATGAACCAGACTTGTGGAGGTCTACACTTTCTTTTCTGAGGTCTTGGCTGATTTCTTTTGATTTTCCCATGATGTCAAGCAAAGAGGCACTGAGTTTGAAGGTAGGCCTTGAAACAGGTACACAGGTACACCTCCAATTGACACAAATTATGTCAATTAGCCTATCAGAAGCTTCTAAAGCCATGACATCATTTTGTGGAATTTTCCAAGCTGTTTAAAGGCACAGTCAACTTAGTGTATGTAAACTTCTGACCCACTGGAATTGTGATACAGTGAATTATAAGTGAAATAATCTGTCCGTAAACAATTGTTGGAAAAATTACTTGTGTCATGCACAAAGTAGATGTCCTAACGATTTGCCAAAACTATAGTTTGTTAACAAGAAAATTGTGGAGTGGTTGAAAAACAAGTTTTAATGACTCCAACCTAAGTGTATGTAAACTTCCGACTTCAACTGTACAACCATATCACCAGAACAATGACTTGAGGGGACTCTGGTTCAGTCCAACACTGACGTGTGCTTTCTCCCCTCCCAGTACGTAGTGACGGAAGGCTCGTCTATGTCAAGCTGCCCCAGGCCTTCAGTGCCTCTGTAATCAGCTAGATACCATATGACTGTGTCTATTTGTTCTGTCTCCCACCCTGCAGTGCGCTCTGATGGGGGGATCCACTATGTCAAGCTGCCCCAGGCCTCCTCTGCCTCCTTCGTGCTCAGGTTCATGGAGACTCTGTGTCACCAGCTGCAGAGTGACAACCTGTTCTCCTCCCAACCCTTCAGCCCTGCATTCATGGCCTCCACTGGACACACAGCCTACGACAGGAGCACGTCAGGTAATGCCTGCAAACCGTGGTGTGTGTGTGTGTGTGTGTGTGTGTGTGTGTGTGTGTGTGTGTGTGTGTGTGTGTGTGTGTGTGTGTGTGTGTGTGTGTGTGTGTGTGTGTGTGTGTGTGTGTGTGTGTGTGTGTGTTGGTGAGGTTTTCCTTATCTTTGTCACAAAGCCACAAGGCAGCATGTATTTTCCATCAACCTACACCATCAACAGTCACATTAGAAACTGTGGCTATTTCTCTAATATTCCATTGGTCATCTATAATGTCATAGCATTTCCTTCAACAGGTCACTGACCCACATGAAACATCAGACCCCAAAAAACACAAGTTTATAGAGATATCTCAGTGGCCCTCAGTTGGCAGTAGCTGATGCCATCTCTCTCCTCTCCTCTGTTGTCTTCAGTAAAAGAAGAGATGTCAGAGGCCTTGTCCATAGCCAGAGGCGCCGTAGGAAGGAGCAGGCGCTTCCAGATGGACAGAGACAGGGACTGTAACCTTTACCCTGCCCCCCTGTCCTCCTCCAAACGTCTGCACAGCACAGAGGCACACCCCTCGGAAGGTACACTAACACCCCTCAGCCTCAGAGCTACCCCTGGTGCACTCACTGGGGATGCATCGCAATAGTTTGAAATGACCTCCTGTCCTTCCTTTGTCATCTCGTCTCCTTCAGTACTGATATATAAACACAAAATACAGGATAAGGAAAAAACTAAATGGAGGATAGCTACTCAGGAATTGACTTTCACCTGTCCAGTTCTTTAATGTCAGTGCAGATGAAATGAGGAGAGGAAGCCTCTCTACACTATTAAGATGCAGCCCAGTGCTGGACTGGACACTGTGATTAACTAGAAGGAGAGGAAGCCTCTCTACACTATTAAGATGCAGCCCAGTGCTGGACTGGACACTGTGATTAACTAGAAGGAGAGGAAGCCTCTCTACACTATTAAGATGCAGCCCAGTGCTGGACTGGACACTGTGATTAACTAGAAGGAGAGGAAGCCTCTCTACACTATTAAGATGCAGCCCAGTGCTGGACTGGACACTGTGATTAACTAGAAGGAGAGGAAGCCTCTCTACACTATTAAGATGCAGCCCAGTGCTGGACTGGGCACTGTGATTAACTAGAAGGAGAGGAAGCCTCTCTACACTATTAAAATGCAGCCCAGTGCTGGACTGGACACTGTGATTAACTAGAAGGAGAGGAAGCCTCTCTACACTATTAAGACGCAGCCCAGTGCTGGACTGGGCACTGTGATTAACTAGAAGGAGAAGAAGCCTCTCTACACTATTAAGATGCAGCCCAGTGCTGGACTGGGCACTGTGATTAACTAGAAGGAGAGGAAGCCTCTCTACACTATTAAGATGCAGCCCAGTGCTGGACTGGACACTGTGATTAACTAGAAGGAGAGGAAGCCTCTCTACACTATTAAGATGCAGCCCAGTGCTGGACTGGGCACTGTGATTAACTAGAAGGAGAGGAAGCCTCTCTACACTATTAAGACGCAGCCCAGTGCTGGACTGGGCACTGTGATTAACTAGAAGGAGAAGAAGCCTCTCTACACTATTAAGATGCAGCCCAGTGCTGGACTGGGCACTGTGATTAACTAGAAGGAGAGGAAGCCTCTCTACACTATTAAGATGCAGCCCAGTGCTGGACTGGACACTGTGATTAACTAGAAGGAGAGGAAGCCTCTCTACACTATTAAGATGCAGCCCAGTGCTGGACTGGACACTGTGATTAACTAGAAGGAGAGGAAGCCTCTCTACACTATTAAGACGCAGCCCAGTGCTGGACTGGGCACTGTGATTAACTAGAAGGAGAAGAAGCCTCTCTACACTATTAAGATGCAGCCCAGTGCTGGACTGGACACTGTGATTAACTAGAAGGAGAGGAAGCCTCTCTACACTATTAAGATGCAGCCCAGTGCTGGACTGGACACTGTGATTAACTAGAAGGAGAGGAAGCCTCTCTACACTATTAAGACGCAGCCCAGTGCTGGACTGGACACTGTGATTAACTAGAAGGAGAGGAAGCCTCTCTACACTATTAAGATGCAGCCCAGTGCTGGACTGGACACTGTGATTAACTAGAAGGAGAGGAAGCCTCTCTACACTATTAAGACGCAGCCCAGTGCTAGACTGGGCACTGTGATTAACTAGAAGGAGAGGAAGCCTCTCTACACTATTAAGACGCAGCCCAGTGCTAGACTGGACACTGTGATTAACTAGAAGGAGAGGAAGCCTCTCTACACTATTAAGACGCAGCCCAGTGCTGGACTGGACACTGTGATTAACTAGAAGGAGAGGAAGCCTCTCTACACTATTAAGTTGCAGCCCAGTACTGGACTGGGCACTGTGATTAACTAGAAGGACCACTCTACTGAATTAACACAAATAACCACTTCCTTGTGTCATCAGTAGAGTGATAGTTGTGGCCAATCGTCTTCCTTCTTATTGCATCCTGATTCTACATTATTGAAACACTTTCCTTAATGCATAACTGCTGTTTGATTCATTAAAACTTCCGCTTGTATAGTTTATTAATGAAGTCTTAGTAACTGTACAGATATTGATGACCTGCCACTGTTCAATGTAATTGCATCAGCAGCTAACGGCTAAGCTACCACTTCATGATTAATCACCGATCACCAAGCAGCTAACGGCTAAGCTACCACTTCATGATTAATCACCGATCACCAAGCAGCTAACGGCTAAGCTACCACGTCATGATTAATCACCGATCACCAAGCAGCTAACGGCTAAGCTACCACGTCATGATTAATCACCGATCACCAAGCAGCTAACGGCTAAGCTACCACTTCATGATTAACCACCGATCACCAAGCAGCTAACGGCTAAGCTACCACTTCATGATTAATCACCAAGCAGCTAACGGCTAAGCTACCACTTCATGATTAATCACCGATCACCAAGCAGCTAACGGCTAAGCTACCACTACATGATTAATCACCGATCACCAAGCAGCTAACAGCTAAGCTACCACTACATGATTAATCGTCAAGCAGCTAACGGCTAAGCTACCACTTCATGATTAATCACCGATCACCAAGCAGCTAACAGCTAAGCTACCACTACATGATTAATCGTCAAGCAGCTAACGGCTAAGCTACCACTTCATGATTAATCACCGATCACCAAGCAGCTAACGGCTAAGCTACCACTTCATGATTAATCACCGATCACCAAGCAGCTAACGGCTAAGCTACCACTTCATGATTAATCACCAAGCAGCTAAAGGCTAAGCTACCACTTCAGGATTAATCACCAAGCAGCTAACGGCTAAGCTACCACTTCATGATTAATCACCGATCACCAAGCAGCTAACGGCTAAGCTACCACTACATGATTAATCGTCAAGCAGCTAACGGCTAAGCTACCACTTCATGATTAATCACCAATCATCAAACACTTGTTAAGTTTCTCATGACACATTATTAGATGGCATTTTACTTTAAAAATTCATGTGTGTGTGACACTGTATTAGTGTGTGTGTCTATACGCTGACGATCCTACCTCTCTTACCCTCCATCAGAGCCCCTTCCTCGCAGTGAGAACGGTTTGACTGAGGACCCTATGGACACCTCCACCTCTCCCTCCATGACCCCTCGCCCCCTGACACAACGCACCACCTCAGAGTACCGTGGCCAGGGGTCCAGCAGCCCCTACTACCCTGGGTCTGGCCCTGGTCACCCCCCACCACCACCCCTCAGGCGCCTGGCCCCCATCCCTCCCGACCTGGGGTCCAGAGGGCTACAGAGAAGAGTGGAAGGTAGGCCTTGTAAGAGCTGAACCCCCATTGGCTGGCTGACTGGGCGGGCCTTGTGTGTGCCTCTGGATTCTAGTTGGCCATTTACGTTTCTTTGAATGTTGATTTTTTTGGGGTCTATTTTGGGACTAGGCTTCCTGTGTTGGAGCAGATCACATTCAACAATTTAGTAACTTAGCAGACGCTCTTATCCAGAGCGACTTAGTTAGTGCATTCATCTTAAGATAGCTAGGTGAGACAACCACACATCTCAGTCATAGTCAGTACATTCATCTTAAGATAGCTAGGTGAGACAACCACACATCTCAGTCATAGTCTGTACATTCATCTTACGATAGCTAGGTGAGACAACCACACATCTCAGTCATAGTCAGTACATTCATCTTAAGATAGCTAGGTGAGACAACCACACATCTCAGTCATAGTCAGTACATTCATCTTAAGATAGCTAGGTGAGACAACCACACATCTCAGTCACAGTCAGTACATTTTCCTCAATAAAGCAGCACTACAGTGCTAGCAAGACAAGTTTGTTCAAGAAAGGCGATGGTGTTTTTATTTTCATTCGTTTAACAGAAGTGTAGTCAGTAAATATTTTGTCTAGCACTGCCACCTAGTGGACAATGCCATGGATATGTTGTACCTTCCCTGTAATGTATTTTTCTTTATTTAACTAGGTAAGTTAGTTAAGAACAAATTCTTATTTTCAATGACAGCCAGTGGGTTAACTGCCTTGTTCAGAGGCAGAATGACAAATTTTTACCTGGTCAGCTTGGGGATTTGATCTTGCAACCTTTCGGTTACTAGCCCAACGCTCTAACCACTAGGCTACCTGCCTCCCCCCTCTAACCACTCGGCTACCTGCCTCCCCCCTCTAACCACTAGGCTACCTGCCTCTAACCACGAGACTACCTGCCTCCCCCCTCTAACCACTAGGCTACCTGCCTCTAACCACTAGGCTATCTGCCTCTAACCACTAGACTACCTGCCTCTAACCACTAGACTACCTGCCTCTAACCACTAGGCTACCTGCCTTCCCCCTCTAACCACTAGGCTACCTGCCTCCCCCCTCTAACCACTAGACTACCTGCCTCTAACCACTAGGCTACCTGCCTCTAACCACTAGACTACCTGCCTCTAACCACTAGGCTACCTGCCTCTAACCACTAGGCTACCTGCCTCTAAGCACTAGGCTACCTGCTTCTAACCACTAGGCTACCTGCCTCCCCCCTCTAACCACTAGACTACCTGCCTCCCCCCTCTAACCACTAGACTACCTGCCTCTAACCACTAGGCTACCTGTCTCTAACCACTAGGCTACCTGTCTCTAACCACTAGGCTACCTGCCTCTAACCACTAGGCTACCTGCCTCTAACCACTAGACTACCTGCCTCTAACCACTAGGCTACCTGCCTTTAACCACTAGGCTACCTGCTTCTAACCACTAGACTACCTGCCTCTAACCACTAGGCTACCTGCCTCCCCCCTCTAACCACTAGACTACCTGCCTCTAACCACTAGGCTACCTGCCTCTAACCACTAGACTACCTGCCTCTAACCACTAGGCTACCTGCCTCCCCCCTATAACCACTAGGCTACCTGCCTCCCCCCTCTAACCACTAGGCTACCTGCCTCTAACCACTAGGCTACCTGTCTCTAACCACTAGGCTACCTGCCTCTAACCACTAGGCTACCTGCCTCCCCCCTCTAACCACTAGGCTACCTGCCTCTAACCACTAGGCTACCCGCCGGCCTGTAAAGTCTGAAAGGATTATTATTCATGGTGGTTAACTAGAGAGGTGAATATTGAATTCTGACTCTCTGCTGCTCTGTCTGTGTGTTCTGTTCTTCAGCTGCGAGCTCCACCACAGGTCCTGAGCACCTGGCAGCTGCAGACCGGGAGGCTGCAGCGGGGAACGGGGCCGGGAACGCCCCTTCCTCCTGGTCTGTGGATGAGGTGATGCAGTTCGTCCACGACGCCGACCCCCAAACACTCGGACCCCACGTGGAGCTCTTCAGAAAACACGTGAGTGGACCTTGATTGATTTATTTATTGATTGATGATGTTTCTTGTCCTTTTTCTTCCTTTGGAGCATCACTGCTGATAGATGAAAGAAGACAAGGAGAGGCAGACACTACACTATTGAGATGCCCCCTAGATGTGTGTCTAAGTGCCGGGTCCAGGCCTGATGTTACACTATTGAGATGCTCCCTAGATGTGTGTCTAAGTGCCGGGTCCAGGCCTGATGTTACACTATTGAGATGCCCCCTAGATGTGTGTCTAAGTGCCGGGTCCAGGCCTGATGTTACACTATTGAGATGCCCCCTAGATGTGTGTCTAAGTGCCGGGTCCAGGCCTGATGTTACACTATTTGAGATGCCCCCTAGATGTGTGTCTAAGTGCCGGGTCCAGGCCTGATGTTACACTATTTGAGATGCCCCCTAGATGTGTGTCTAAGTGCTGGGTCCAGGCCTGATGTTACACTATTTGAGATGCCCCCTAGATGTGTGTCTAAGTGCTGGGTCCAGGCCTGATGTTACACTATTTGAGATGCCCCCTAGATGTGTGTCTAAGTGCCGGGTCCAGGCCTGATGTTACACTATTGAGATGCCCCCTAGATGTGTGTCTAAGTGCCGGGTCCAGGCCTGATGTTACACTATTTGAGATGCCCCCTAGATGTGTGTCTAAGTGCCGGGTCCAGGCCTGATGTTACACTATTTGAGATGCCCCCTAGATGTGTGTCTAAGTGCTGGGTCCAGGCCTGATGTTACACTATTTGAGATGCCCCCTAGATGTGTGTCTAAGTGCCGGGTCCAGGCCTGATGTTACACTATTTGAGATGCCCCCTAGATGTGTGTCTAAGTGCCGGGTCCAGGCCTGATGTTACACTATTGAGATGCCCCCTAGATGTGTGTCTAAGTGCCGGGGCCAGGCCTGATGTTACACTATTTGAGATGCCCCCTAGATGTGTGTCTAAGTGCCGGGTCCAGGCCTGATGTTACACTATTTGAGATGCCCCCTAGATGTGTGTCTAAGTGCCGGGTCCAGGCCTGATGTTACACTATTGAGATGCCCCCTAGATGTGTGTCTAAGTGCCGGGGCCAGGCCTGATGTTACACTATTTGAGATGCCCCCTAGATGTGTGTCTAAGTGCCGGGTCCAGGCCTGATGTTACACTATTGAGATGCCCCCTAGATGTGTGTCTAAGTGCCGGGTCCAGGCCTGATGTTACACTATTTGAGATGCCCCCTAGATGTGTGTCTAAGTGCCGGGTCCAGGCCTGATGTTACACTATTGAGATGCCCCCTAGATGTGTGTCTAAGTGCCGGGTCCAGGCCTGATGTTACACTATTTGAGATGCCCCCTAGATGTGTGTCTAAGTGCCGGGTCCAGGCCTGATGTTACACTATTTGAGATGCCCCCTAGATGTGTGTCTAAGTGCCGGGTCCAGGCCTGATGTTACACTATTGAGATGCCCCCTAGATGTGTGTCTAAGTGCCGGGTCCAGGCCTGATGTTACACTATTGAGATGCTCCCTAGATGTGTGTCTAAGTGCCGGGTCCAGGCCTGATGTTACACTATTGAGATGCCCCCTAGATGTGTGTCTAAGTGCCGGGTCCAGGCCTGATGTTACACTATTGAGATGCCCCCTAGATGTGTGTCTAAGTGCCGGGTCCAGGCCTGATGTTACACTATTTGAGATGCCCCCTAGATGTGTGTCTAAGTGCCGGGTCCAGGCCTGATGTTACACTATTTGAGATGCCCCCTAGATGTGTGTCTAAGTGCTGGGTCCAGGCCTGATGTTACACTATTTGAGATGCCCCCTAGATGTGTGTCTAAGTGCTGGGTCCAGGCCTGATGTTACACTATTTGAGATGCCCCCTAGATGTGTGTCTAAGTGCCGGGTCCAGGCCTGATGTTACACTATTGAGATGCCCCCTAGATGTGTGTCTAAGTGCCGGGTCCAGGCCTGATGTTACACTATTTGAGATGCCCCCTAGATGTGTGTCTAAGTGCCGGGTCCAGGCCTGATGTTACACTATTTGAGATGCCCCCTAGATGTGTGTCTAAGTGCTGGGTCCAGGCCTGATGTTACACTATTTGAGATGCCCCCTAGATGTGTGTCTAAGTGCCGGGTCCAGGCCTGATGTTACACTATTTGAGATGCCCCCTAGATGTGTGTCTAAGTGCCGGGTCCAGGCCTGATGTTACACTATTGAGATGCCCCCTAGATGTGTGTCTAAGTGCCGGGTCCAGGCCTGATGTTACACTATTTGAGATGCCCCCTAGATGTGTGTCTAAGTGCCGGGTCCAGGCCTGATGTTACACTATTGAGATGCCCCCTAGATGTGTGTCTAAGTGCCGGGTCCAGGCCTGATGTTACACTATTTGAGATGCCCCCTAGATGTGTGTCTAAGTGCCGGGTCCAGGCCTGATGTTACACTATTGAGATGCCCCCTAGATGTGTGTCTAAGTGCCGGGTCCAGGCCTGATGTTACACTATTGAGATGCCCCCTAGATGTGTGTCTAAGTGCCGGGTCCAGGCCTGATGTTACACTATTGAGATGCCCCCTAGATGTGTGTCTAAGTGCCGGGTCCAGGCCTGATGTTACACTATTGAGATGCCCCCTAGATGTGTGTCTAAGTGCCGGGTCCAGGCCTGATGTTACACTATTTGAGATGCCCCCTAGATGTGTGTCTAAGTGCTGGGTCCAGGCCTGATGTTACACTATTTGAGATGCCCCCTAGATGTGTGTCTAAGTGCCGGGTCCAGGCCTGATGTTACACTATTGAGATGCCCCCTAGATGTGTGTCTAAGTGCCGGGTCCAGGCCTGATGTTACACTATTTGAGATGCCCCCTAGATGTGTGTCTAAGTGCCGGGTCCAGGCCTGATGTTACACTATTTGAGATGCCCCCTAGATGTGTGTCTAAGTGCCGGGTCCAGGCCTGATGTTACACTATTGAGATGCCCCCTAGATGTGTGTCTAAGTGCCGGGTCCAGGCCTGATGTTACACTATTTGAGATGCTCCCTAGATGTGTGTCTAAGTGCCGGGTCCAGGCCTGATGTTACACTATTGAGATGCTCCCTAGATGTGTGTCTAAGTGCCGGGTCCAGGCCTGATGTTACACTATTGAGATGCTCCCTAGATGTGTGTCTAAGTGCCGGGTCCAGGCCTGATGTTACACTATTGAGATGCTCCCTAGATGTGTGTCTAAGTGCCGGGTCCAGGCCTGATGTTACACTATTGAGATGCTCCCTAGATGTGTGTCTAAGTGCCGGGTCCAGGCCTGATGTTACACTATTGAGATGCTCCCTAGATGTGTGTCTAAGTGCCGGGTCCAGGCCTGATGTTACACTATTGAGATGCCCCCTAGATGTGTGTCTAAGTGCCGGGTCCAGGCCTGATGTTACACTATTGAGATGCCCCCTAGATGTGTGTCTAAGTGCCGGGTCCAGGCCTGATGTTACACTATTTGAGATGCCCCCTAGATGTGTGTCTAAGTGCCGGGTCCAGGCCTGATGTTACACTATTGAGATGCCCCCTAGATGTGTGTCTAAGTGCCGGGTCCAGGCCTGATGTTACACTATTGAGATGCCCCCTAGATGTGTGTCTAAGTGCCGGGTCCAGGCCTGATGTTACACTATTTGAGATGCCCCCTAGATGTGTGTCTAAGTGCCGGGTCCAGGCCTGATGTTACACTATTGAGATGCCCCCTAGATGTGTGTCTAAGTGCCGGGTCCAGGCCTGATGTTACACTATTGAGATGCCCCCTAGATGTGTGTCTAAGTGCCGGGTCCAGGCCTGATGTTACACTATTTGAGATGCCCCCTAGATGTGTGTCTAAGTGCCGGGTCCAGGCCTGATGTTACACTATTGAGATGCCCCCTAGATGTGTGTCTAAGTGCCGGGTCCAGGCCTGATGTTACACTATTGAGATGCCCCCTAGATGTGTGTCTAAGTGCCGGGTCCAGGCCTGATGTTACACTATTTGAGATGCCCCCTAGATGTGTGTCTAAGTGCCGGGTCCAGGCCTGATGTTACACTATTGAGATGCCCCCTAGATGTGTGTCTAAGTGCCGGGTCCAGGCCTGATGTTACACTATTTGAGATGCCCCCTAGATGTGTGTCTAAGTGCCGGGTCCAGGCCTGATGTTACACTATTGAGATGCTCCCTAGATGTGTGTCTAAGTGCCGGGTCCAGGCCTGATGTTACACTATTTGAGATGCTCCCTAGATGTGTGTCTAAGTGCCGGGTCCAGGCCTGATGTTACACTATTGAGATGCTCCCTAGATGTGTGTCTAAGTGCCGGGTCCAGGCCTGATGTTACACTATTGAGATGCTCCCTAGATGTGTGTCTAAGTGCCGGGTCCAGGCCTGATGTTACACTATTTGAGATGCCCCCTAGATGTGTGTCTAAGTGCCGGGTCCAGGCCTGATGTTACACTATTTGAGATGCCCCCTAGATGTGTGTCTAAGTGCCGGGTCCAGGCCTGATGTTACACTATTGAGATGCCCCCTAGATGTGTGTCTAAGTGCCGGGTCCAGGCCTGATGTTACACTATTTGAGATGCCCCCTAGATGTGTGTCTAAGTGCCGGGTCCAGGCCTGATGTTACACTATTTGAGATGCCCCCTAGATGTGTGTCTAAGTGCTGGGTCCAGGCCTGATGTTACACTATTTGAGATGCCCCCTAGATGTGTGTCTAAGTGCCGGGTCCAGGCCTGATGTTACACTATTGAGATGCCCCCTAGATGTGTGTCTAAGTGCCGGGTCCAGGCCTGATGTTACACTATTGAGATGCCCCCTAGATGTGTGTCTAAGTGCCGGGTCTAGGCCTGATGTTACACTATTGAGATGCCCCCTAGATGTGTGTCTAAGTGCCGGGTCCAGGCCTGATGTTACACTATTTGAGATGCCCCCTAGATGTGTGTCTAAGTGCCGGGTCCAGGCCTGATGTTACACTATTTGAGATGCCCCCTAGATGTGTGTCTAAGTGCCGGGTCCAGGCCTGATGTTACACTATTTGAGATGCTCCCTAGATGTGTGTCTAAGTGCCGGGTCCAGGCCTGATGTTACACTATTGAGATGCTCCCTAGATGTGTGTCTAAGTGCCGGGTCCAGGCCTGATGTTACACTATTGAGATGCTCCCTAGATGTGTGTCTAAGTGCCGGGTCCAGGCCTGATGTTACACTATTTGAGATGCCCCCTAGATGTGTGTCTAAGTGCCGGGTCCAGGCCTGATGTTACACTATTGAGATGCCCCCTAGATGTGTGTCTAAGTGCCGGGTCCAGGCCTGATGTTACACTATTTGAGATGCCCCCTAGATGTGTGTCTAAGTGCCGGGTCCAGGCCTGATGTTACACTATTGAGATGCTCCCTAGATGTGTGTCTAAGTGCCGGGTCCAGGCCTGATGTTACACTATTTGAGATGCTCCCTAGATGTGTGTCTAAGTTCCGGGTCCAGGCCTGATGTTACACTATTGAGATGCTCCCTAGATGTGTGTCTAAGTGCCGGGTCCAGGCCTGATGTTACACTATTGAGATGCTCCCTAGATGTGTGTCTAAGTGCCGGGTCCAGGCCTGATGTTACACTATTTGAGATGCCCCCTAGATGTGTGTCTAAGTGCCGGGTCCAGGCCTGATGTTACACTATTGAGATGCCCCCTAGATGTGTGTCTAAGTGCCGGGTCCAGGCCTGATGTTACACTATTTGAGATGCCCCCTAGATGTGTGTCTAAGTGCCGGGTCCAGGCCTGATGTTACACTATTGAGATGCCCCCTAGATGTGTGTCTAAGTGCCGGGTCCAGGCCTGATGTTACACTATTTGAGATGCCCCCTAGATGTGTGTCTAAGTGCCGGGTCCAGGCCTGATGTTACACTATTGAGATGCCCCCTAGATGTGTGTCTAAGTGCCGGGTCCAGGCCTGATGTTACACTATTGAGATGCCCCCTAGATGTGTGTCTAAGTGCCGGGTCCAGGCCTGATGTTACACTATTGAGATGCCCCCTAGATGTGTGTCTAAGTGCCGGGTCCAGGCCTGATGTTACACTATTGAGATGCCCCCTAGATGTGTGTCTAAGTGCCGGGTCCAGGCCTGATGTTACACTATTTGAGATGCCCCCTAGATGTGTGTCTAAGTGCTGGGTCCAGGCCTGATGTTACACTATTTGAGATGCCCCCTCGATGTGTGTCTAAGTGCCGGGTCCAGGCCTGATGTTACACTATTGAGATGCCCCCTAGATGTGTGTCTAAGTGCCGGGTCCAGGCCTGATGTTACACTATTTGAGATGCCCCCTAGATGTGTGTCTAATTGCCGGGTCCAGGCCTGATGTTACACTATTTGAGATGCCCCCTAGATGTGTGTCTAAGTGCCGGGTCCAGGCCTGATGTTACACTATTGAGATGCCCCCTAGATGTGTGTCTAAGTGCCGGGTCCAGGCCTGATGTTACACTATTTGAGATGCTCCCTAGATGTGTGTCTAAGTGCCGGGTCCAGGCCTGATGTTACACTATTGAGATGCTCCCTAGATGTGTGTCTAAGTGCCGGGTCCAGGCCTGATGTTACACTATTGAGATGCTCCCTAGATGTGTGTCTAAGTGCCGGGTCCAGGCCTGATGTTACACTATTGAGATGCTCCCTAGATGTGTGTCTAAGTGCTGGGTCCAGGCCTGATGTTACACTATTTGAGATGCTCCCTAGATGTGTGTCTAAGTGCCGGGTCCAGGCCTGATGTTACACTATTGAGATGCTCCCTAGATGTGTGTCTAAGTGCCGGGTCCAGGCCTGATGTTACACTATTGAGATGCCCCCTAGATGTGTGTCTAAGTGCCGGGTCCAGGCCTGATGTTACACTATTGAGATGCCCCCTAGATGTGTGTCTAAGTGCCGGGTCCAGGCCTGATGTTACACTATTTGAGATGCCCCCTAGATGTGTGTCTAAGTGCCGGGTCCAGGCCTGATGTTACACTATTGAGATGCCCCCTAGATGTGTGTCTAAGTGCCGGGTCCAGGCCTGATGTTACACTATTTGAGATGCCCCCTAGATGTGTGTCTAAGTGCCGGGTCCAGGCCTGATGTTACACTATTTGAGATGCCCCCTAGATGTGTGTCTAAGTGCCGGGTCTAGGCCTGATGTTACACTATTTGAGATGCCCCCTAGATGTGTGTCTAAGTGCCGGGTCCAGGCCTGATGTTACACTATTTGAGATGCCCCCTAGATGTGTGTCTAAGTGCCGGGTCCAGGCCTGATGTTACACTATTTGAGATGCCCCCTAGATGTGTGTCTAAGTGCCGGGTCCAGGCCTGATGTTACACTATTGAGATGCCCCCTAGATGTGTGTCTAAGTGCCGGGTCCAGGCCTGATGTTACACTATTTGAGATGCCCCCTAGATGTGTGTCTAAGTGCCGGGTCCAGGCCTGATGTTACACTATTGAGATGCTCCCTAGATGTGTGTCTAAGTGCCGGGTCTAGGCCTGATGTTACACTATTTGAGATGCCCCCTAGATGTGTGTCTAAGTGCCGGGTCCAGGCCTGATGTTACACTATTGAGATGCCCCCTAGATGTGTGTCTAAGTGCCGGGTCCAGGCCTGATGTTACACTATTGAGATGCTCCCTAGATGTGTGTCTAAGTGCCGGGTCCAGGCCTGATGTTACACTATTGAGATGCTCCCTAGATGTGTGTCTAAGTGCCGGGTCCAGGCCTGATGTTACACTATTGAGATGCCCCCTAGATGTGTGTCTAAGTGCCGGGTCCAGGCCTGATGTTACACTATTGAGATGCCCCCTAGATGTGTGTCTAAGTGCCGGGTCCAGGCCTGATGTTACACTATTGAGATGCCCCCTAGATGTGTGTCTAAGTGCCGGGTCCAGGCCTGATGTTACACTATTGAGATGCCCCCTAGATGTGTGTCTAAGTGCCGGGTCCAGGCCTGATGTTACACTATTGAGATGCCCCCTAGATGTGTGTCTAAGTGCCGGGTCCAGGCCTGATGTTACACTATTGAGATGCCCCCTAGATGTGTGTCTAAGTGCCGGGTCCAGGCCTGATGTTACACTATTTGAGATGCCCCCTAGATGTGTGTCTAAGTGCCGGGTCCAGGCCTGATGTTACACTATTTGAGATGCCCCCTAGATGTGTGTCTAAGTGCCGGGTCCAGGCCTGATGTTACACTATTGAGATGCCCCCTAGATGTGTGTCTAAGTGCCGGGTCCAGGCCTGATGTTACACTATTGAGATGCCCCCTAGATGTGTGTCTAAGTGCCGGGTCCAGGCCTGATGTTACACTATTGAGATGCCCCCTAGATGTGTGTCTAAGTGCCGGGTCCAGGCCTGATGTTACACTATTTGAGATGCCCCCTAGATGTGTGTCTAAGTGCCGGGTCCAGGCCTGATGTTACACTATTTGAGATGCCCCCTAGATGTGTGTCTAAGTGCCGGGTCCAGGCCTGATGTTACACTATTGAGATGCCCCTAGATGTGTGTCTAAGTGCCGGGTCCAGGCCTGATGTTACACTATTTGAGATGCCCCCTAGATGTGTGTCTAAGTGCCGGGTCCAGGCCTGATGTTACACTATTTGAGATGCCCCCTAGATGTGTGTCTACGTGCCGGGTCCAGGCCTGATGTTACACTATTTGAGATGCTCCCTACATTATTTTAATGTTGTGTAAAAATTCAATAAATATTTTAAAAAATCAAAAATTCTCCCTGGATATGTGTTAGGTGTCTGGCCTGGTTGTGATGTGCTCCAGCCCTCCTTGCTGTGTGTATGTCCCTGTCAGAAGCAGGAAGCAGAAAGGGGAGGACGCCTGTGTCACAGAGATAGATTTACACCAGTGTTCTAATTCTATTCCTATGGCCTGTGTCCTCTGTGTTTAGTCTATAACCTGGGAGACGAGCACTGGGCTGTCTCAGAACCTTCCCTACCTGTCTGGAGAGAATCACTTTCATTCCCTCCAGGAAAACCCAACTCTCTTAAACCATACAGGCCATCTACAACGTAGTGAATGTTTACAGTACGACGCCAGACAATTTCTGTTTGGAATTTTCTGTTGATGTCTGTCTGGACATCTCAGCTCAGAGAGAATTATGTTGTTGTTCTGCTGTTGAACGTTAAAAAAACCACAACCTTTCATTTAGAAGAGTTAATCATTGATGTTTCGGCCATCTTGGCTGTCATCTTGTCCTGTGTTGGTGCTCAGCCCTCTTTCTGACTGCGTTTGTCTCTTGTCTTCAGGAGATCGACGGAAAGGCGCTGATGCTTCTACGTAGTGACATCATCATGAAGTACATGGGTCTGAAGCTAGGCCCCGCCCTCAAGCTATGTCACCACATCGAGAGGCTCAAACAGACCAAACAGTAACACTCTCTCTCACACACACACACACACACACACACACACACACACACACACACACACACACACACACACACACACACACACACACACACACACACACACACACACACACACACACACACACACACACACACACACACACTAGAATGGGAAGATCATCTTGGCTGTGAAACCCTAAGCACAATGAGTCCTTAATCATTCCTTTGCAGAGACCCTCATAGCTCATCCTGTGATGAAGAGCATTCAGAGAAACAGTATGGACGTCAGTATGAACGTTAGTACAGAGAAACACTATGAACCAACTTCACTCTACTATTCTTTAGAATAGACTCAGCTGAATCCCAAAGGATGATGTTGAGTGTTTACCTACCTATGCATTGTCCATGTACACCTTCTGTCAACCCTTACCTACTTAGCCTGGTCCCAGAACGTTCTGTAAAAAACAAACAGATCTGAGACCAGGCTACTGTCAGCCGTGGAGGCCTGGAGATGCAAGGAGCCGTCTCCACACAACCCCCAATGGCATGTACTGCTTGTTGCACTAGCCTCTCATTGCAATAAGATATCAACCATTCAGCTTCTATATGGATACTGTGATTTGATTCTTTAATAGTTTCAATTTCAAAGGATGTTGATAAGGAGAATGTACCATGCTGTTAAGATTCATTGTTTGTTTTGGACACTGCATTTGACCGTACTCCTTAGTGCATTCAGGGTGTGACATCACAGCATCTGGACTCTGTGGAACACTGATCCTTCTTTGGATCGCCCAATGGAACTTCTAACCAGGATCTATGATTGTGATTGGACATTCACACATTCCTCTGCTGCGTGTACATTCTAGAATACGTTGGACATTGAAGACGGGAAGTTCCTGTTCAAGTCAAAGTCTTATTGTAAAAGAAGATGGTGGACTTATGTTTGAAGAACCAGACAAAAAACTTGTGTTTTACATAAAAAGCCAAAAAAGTATGTTTTTTTTATATCTTGGATTTTGTACTGTCTGTAAAAGGTATTATTAATCTCTGCATATATACAGGAAGGTTGTGTTGAATCCTGTCTGTATTTTAACCCAAACAATCTGGTATTTGTAATGGTAGTGTTGGCTACACCATCAGACAACTCCCCGATGGTAGCCGAGCTGAACATTGATTGCAATACGTGTATGGCCTTCATCTCATTTCAAATCATAGCCGTTAAAAGTAGATAGTTGACAGTTGGCTGTCTGAAGGTTTTCAAGCACCAAATGGACAGTTGATATGTATTTAACGTTTCATGTTCAGGATATCCAGCATATATAGATACAAGGCTATATAGCAGTCAGGCAACAGGCTAGGATATGGAGTGTTAGGGGGATTTAACACACAAGCAAAAGAGATGTGGATGGGATTCATTTGTTTCACAACAACCTATAATGTGATAAAATATGACTTATTTTAGTATTTATCTTGCCGCTGTGGCAGAAGAAGTGATCAATTTCTTTTTATTTTATTTTTAGAAGTCATATATTCAAAACAATCTTTTGTAGTTGCATTTTTATGTGAACGCTTTTAGTTTAAATGAAGGGTAAATTTCAAACGGCCTTGCTTTATTGTGATACTCAGGTTTTACTAGGCTTTTGTGTTTCAGGACAGAGTTCTTCATAGTAGCATTTGCTGTAAGTTCATTTTCTGTTTGACAATATTTTAGATCAACTTTGTATATATTTTTTAAGATTCTACATTTTCATCTGTTGTTCCATAGAAACAACACACAGTGTACATATACGGGAAAAACTACCTTTTTCAAGTACCGGTACTGGAAAATGGTTGTTTGTTAAATAATATTTGCATATGTACTTTCACGCAATTAAACCTTTTTTTTTCACCATTTGCCTCATTTCATGAGAGTTGACAAGCATTTTTATTTCAACCTTTTTATTTAACTAGGCAAGTCAGTTAAGAACAAATTCTAATTTACAATGAGGGCCTACCGGGGAACAGTGGGTTAACTGCCTTGTTCAGGAGCAGAACAGACATTTTTACCTTGTCAGCTCAGGGATTTGATCCAGCAACCTTTTGGTTAATGGCCCAACGCTCTAACACTAGTCCGCGCCGGTACGAACCTTCAACAATCTGAAAAGGGAAGTGTCCCTTTAGTAATAAATAAGTAAATGCGATGTTAAGACAAAGGGGAATCATACTCAACAAGAACACGTTGTTTTATTCTCAGGTCATTTTTTTCCAACTGAATCACATACAAACATGAACCATCAAATGACTGGCTAAGTGTCAGATCCTCAATCAGATATGAAATACTGTATAGGCCTAGCAAAGCATCGACAAATGTACCTTTTCACATGGAAAGTAGCAGACGATGGACAGCCACATTTCATCTGTGAATTGACAGCATTTTGTAAAAGGACAAAGTCATCCTTTAACAGTTTATATTGATGAATTAAACATGAATGTTTTGTAAGGTAAAAATGTCAGACAACTACAAATACAGTCACAACACTACAGCAACAAAGTCGTCCTCTGTCTCTCAACACATGGAAGAGATATTGTCCATGCCAGGAAGATTATCCCCAATCGTCTGCCGTAGTCACAGCACTTGGCCAATGTCTCAGAAGAACGTGTTGTAACTTCTGTCAAGCACAAGAGCTAGCAGTAAAGAGGCATGTAATCGACTGGAACCTCGGGTCTCTTGTGTCCCACAAGACTGGGTTAGCCTGTTGAGCTAAAGCCTAGGCATTAGCTAAGCTCGGGGAGCTAACGCAAGTCTTCAGGTCTTAGTCAAGAATAGTTCACCTCATCACCACCTCCTTTATGTAACAGAGACAGCCCTGTCTGTCTGATCCGGGATTCGATCCCACTTCTACAATGACACTTCACGCTCCGGCCTGGTCCCAGATCTGCAAGACAGTACAAACAGATCTCCTCTCTACTAACAGATCTGGGACCAGGCTAACTCCTCTCTACTAACAGATCTGGGACCAGGCTAACTTCTCTCTACTTCCTGGGGCAGAAGGCAGCCAGACGTTGCTTCTTGATGGGGAGGATGTGGATCTCCTGTGAGCTGACCTTCTTCAGTTTGATGGCCTGTCTGTTCCTGGGGAGGTTAGGGTCCTTCTGCTCCACCACATGGTGTCCTCTGGGTAGAGGCAGAGCACCGTAACACTGATGTAACAGCGCCCCCGTGTGGCCGGAGGAGTCGTGTTGTTTAATAGACAGGCTCTTACTGGACAGCCCTGAGAGAGACTTGATCTTCCCACAGAAGATGGCGGTGGTGGGGATCGCGTCTTTGACCGCCACGATGACTTTGGCTGTTTGAGAGGTGTGAAAGATCTCAAAGTTGGAGCTGCCGCTGCTGCTCTTGGGCTCGCTGCTGGGTCTGTTACCGCTCCCGCCTCCATCCACCACCGCCCACTGACGCCGTCTACTGAATTCTACATGGGTTACGCCGTTCAACAGGTTAGGGTGGTGGTGGAGCTTCTGAGTGCACTCCGCAGGCTTTAAGACCTCCAGAGAAACAGATGTAGTGCCCTCGGGTGAAGGGAGCCAAGCTGTAGTAGTGCTCTCGGAAGAAGTGTGCCAGTCCCGCGATGAAGGACGCTCTTTTCTTTTCTGTTTACTAGCTACAGACAGGTCGAGGATAGTGTCATCGTGTTGTTGAAATGACATTTCCTGCTTCGGTTGGATTATGGGAGGGGCTTTCACTGATAGGTCTAGCACCTCCCCCTCGGGGACCATGGCAACAGAGGACAGAGAGGCCATGGACGATGGAGGGTAAAGAGTCATCATGTTACCGTGTGGTGGAGGACTGACGATCTCCTCATAGTTAGTCTGTGTGCTTTTAGTCACCATACAGGCTGGTTTAGAGGGGTCAGAGAATCCTTTTGACTCCTGGCTCTGTGGGACGGGGATAGGGAGAGGGAGAGGGAAGGGTAGAGGCACAGGGAGAGGAACAATGACAGGGTAGGGGACCAGGAGGGTGGCAGGGGGTACCAGGGGGGCTAGCGGGGAGCTGTAGGGGTAGGAGAGGGGTGGAGGTTGGGGTTGGGATGGGGGGAACGAGGCTGAAGCAAACGGGTCAGTTGGGGTTGATCCCGCTGGGTGACAGGAAGAGGAGATGGGGTTGGTCTGAGCAGAAAACAGGTCCTGTATGAGGGCAGCGAATGCTGGGTTCTGGAGGATGGCATAAATACCTAGGAGAGAGAAAGAGAGAGAATGGTTGTATTACTACAATTGAAGGGATTACACACCAATAGTAGACAGCTGAATTACTATATACCATTACAATTACCTGGGTCCTGGGCTGGAGGTCCAGGTAGTTTCTGATCCAGGGCTGGAGGCTGGCAGAAGGCCAATGAAGCCATGGAAGAGGTCTGAGGCTGGGTGTGACACAGCAGATTGTTCTGGAGGAAGGACAGGGAGGGGCAGGGGGGAGTCTGCTGGAGCATCGCTCCCATGGTGTTCAGATGCTGGAACACATGCTGCTCCAGGACCAGAGGCAGGGAGAGGCCAGGGCCTTGGGAGAGGGAGCCCAGGGAGAGAGGCCCCTGGTGGGTCAGGAGGTACGGAGGGATCCCCTGGGGAGCGGTTCCTCCAGCCATCTGTTGGAGGGGGTGGATGGGCAGCATCACAGGACTGTCCCCCAGACAGAGAGGCTGAAGCACGGTGGCAGCCACCTTGAGAGCCACCCCTTCTGGAGCCTCGGCGCTGGGACTGACCATGGTGGGGGACGCTGGGATAGTTACCATATGTGAAAGGGTTGGTTTCTGATTAGCCTGGCCAGGAGAACTGATGCTTGAGGCCTCACTTGTAATCAGCTGGGTGACAGTGTTCTCTACTTTTCTGACCCCCTCTCCACCACCACCTCTTCCTCCTCCACTACTTCCCCCATTCTGAGGAAGGTCAGCTACATGCTCTGAGCAAAGATCCTCCATCTTCTTTTTCCTCAAAACATCCACTGGAGTCTTAGCTTAGGACAGGAGGGCCATGGTTACTGTTTAGCAGTGACTGGCATCTAACCTGACGGGGGGGAAAGAAAAAAGGCTCGTTTTAATGAAAAATGAAGTGGAGAAATATTGGTCATTAGTCAGAACTAGAACTGGCAAGTTAGCAAAGTAAAGTAAGAGAAAATAACAAGCTTCAGTGTTTATTCAGTGTTCATGTGGATGAAAGCAGAGTAGAGTTGGGAGCTTTATGTCCCAGTCCCCTCCTGCTATGATTTAATGAAAGACCCCGAGGACAAACTGTTGGCTTGACTTGGTTCAACTCAAAATGAACACTAAATCACTTCTAAATCATCTTGTCTTTTCCAAATCCCCCAGTATTACCCATGAACCTGCTAGTGATGCCTGTGTCCCAAATAGCACCCTATGCTCTATCTAGTGTATTACATTTGACCTGAGCCCTATGAGCCCTATGGGCCCTGGTCAAAAGTAGTGCACTATAAACCTAAATACAATAACTAACATTGCCAGCACCAGTACATTTATTGCAAACGTGTTTCCCTGGCAGGCATAGATTAAGCAGGAATGTCATTTCATAAGGGTCATGTTGAGCCTGGTTTAATTGAGTTAGATTGGACAGACGGTGGCTCATGTCTTTACAGAGACCTAGGAGGTAGAGAACCTGTAATAAACCTTGTCATAATAATGAAGAGACAGTAGAAATACTCTGTGTGTGATAGCTGAAGCACTGACACAAGCTCACAGCTGATGTACCACTTATTTTAGCAGCAGAAGAGAGAACACAGGAAATCTGTTATTTTGTTCTCCAACATATTGACCAAATACAGGAAACAGGATATTTCTATAATGAGGCCTCGAAGTGACCATAAAACTAGACTGGATCAATATGAACAACAGTCCACCATTGTTGAGTTTTAAACCAGAGTTAAAACTAGACTGGATCAATATGAACGACAGTCCACCATTGTCGTGTTTTAAACCAGAGTTAAAACTAGACTGGATCAATATGAACAACAGTCCACCATTGTTGAGTTTTAAACCAGAGTTAAAACTAGACTGGATCAATATGAACGACAGTCCACCATTGTCGTGTTTTAAACCAGAGTTAAAACTAGACTGGATCAATATGAACAACAGTCCACCATTGTCGTGTTTTAAACCAGAGTTAAAACTAGACTGGATCAATATGAACGACAGTCCACCATTGTCGTGTTTTAAACCAGAGTTAAAACTAGACTGGATCAATATGAACAACAGTCCACCATTGTCGTGTTTTAAACCAGAGTTAAAACTAGACTGGATCAATATGAACAACAGTCCACCATTGTCGTGTTTTAAACCAGAGTTAAAACTAGACTGGATCAATATGAACGACAGTCCACCATTGTCGTGTTTTAAACCAGAGTTAAAACTAGACTGGATCAATATGAACGACAGTCCACCATTGTCGTGTTTTAAACCAGAGTTAAAACTAGACTGGATCAATATGAACAACAGTCCACCATTGTCGTGTTTTAAACCAGAGTTAAAACTAGACTGGATCAATAAGAACAACAGTCCACCATTGTCGTGTTTTAAACCAGAGTTAAAACTAGACTGGATCAATATGAACGACAGTCCACCATTGTCGTGTTTTAAACCAGAGTTAAAACTAGACTGGATCAATATAAACAACAGTCCACAATTGTTGTGTTTTAAACCAGAGTTCTGGAAAACCTTCACAGAGCAATTTAGATCAGTATGATTCCTGATTAGGTCTAAATATGACCAGAAACAGAACTAGTCCTTGCCTCTCACCTCCCAACTTCTCTCCTTTCTATTAGATTTAGTTGTTTTGTGGTGGAAGCCAATGGCTTTAGCCTGGTCTCAGATCTGTCTGTGCTGTCTTGACAACTCCAGCGCATTGCTGTGACAGAAATTGAGTTGTCAAGACAGCGCAGACAGATCTGAGACCAGGCTATTGTGAGGTTGGATCAGGCTGGATATTCCTCTTCCACTCAGTTAGTTAGATCAGGCTGGATATTCGCCCTCCACCCAGTTAGATCAGGCTGGATATTCCCCCTCCACCCAGTTAGATCAGGCTGGATATTCCTCTTCCACTCAGTTAGTTAGATCAGGCTGGATATTCCCCCTCCACCCAGTTAGATCAGGCTGGATATTGCCCCTCCACCCAGTTAGATCAGACTGGATATTCCCCCTCAACCCAGTTAGATCAGGCTGGATATTCCCCCTCCACTCAGTTAGATCAGGCTGGATATTCCCCCTCCACTCAGTTAAATCAGGCTGGATATTCCTCCTCCACCCAGTTAGATCAGGCTGGATATTCCTCCTCCACCCAGTTAGATCAGGCTGGATATTCCCCCTCCACTCAGTTAGATCAGGCTGGATATTCCTCCTCCATTCAGATAGATCAGGCTGGATATTCCCCCTCCACTCAGTTCGATCAGGCTGGATATTCCCCCTCCACTCAGTTAGATCAGGCTGGATATTCGCCCTCCACTCAGTTCGATCAGGCTGGATATTCCTCCTCCACTCAGTTCGATCAGGCTGGATATTCATCCTCCCCTCAGTTCGATCAGGCTGGATATTCATCCTCCCCTCAGTTAGATCAGGCTGGATATTCCCCCTCCACTCAGTTAGATCAGGCTGGATATTCGCCCTCCACTCAGTTAGATCAGACTGGATATTCCTCCTCCACTCACGTAGATCAGACTGGATATTCCTCCTCCACTCACGTAGATCAGGCTGGATATTCCCCCTCCACTCAGTTAGATCAGGCTGGATATTCCTCCTCCACTCAGTTAAATCAGGCTGGATATTCCCCCTCCACTCAGTTAGATCAGGCTGGATATTCCCCCTCCACTCACGTAGATCAGGCTGGATATTCCCCCTCCACTCAGTTCGATCAGGCTGGATATTCCCCCTCCACTCAGTTAGATCAGGCTGGATATTCCCCCTCCACTCAGTTAGATCAGGCTGGATATTCCTCCTCCACTCAGAGAGTTGTTTACGTGCAGGCCAAATAAATAAGATACTTGTGTACTGAGAGGGAAGACCCAGCTATCTACAGTATATTCCCATGGAGACTGTCTCTGCCGGTCATATTACTGTGGAATACAATACTTCCACGTTGACAGAAACTCTGTCAAATAGATCTGAACCTTAGGGTCAGCATATGAACCTTAGGGTCAGCATATGAACCTTAGGGTCAGCATATGAACCTTAGGGTCAGCATATGAACCTTAGGGTCAGCATATGAACCTTAGGGTCAGCATATGAACCTTAGGGTCAGCATATGAACCTTAGGGTCAGCATATGAACCTTAGGGTCAGCATATGAACCTTAGGGTCAGCATATGAACCTTAGGGTCAGCATATGAACCTTAGGGTCAGCATATGAACCTTAGGGTCAGCATATGAACCTTAGGGTCAGCATATGAACCTTAGGGTCAGCATATGAACCTTAGGGTCAGCATATGAACCTTAGGGTCAGCATATGAACCTTAGGGTCAGCATATGAACCTTAGGGTCAGCATATGAACTTTAGGGTCAGCATATGAACCTTAGGGTCAGCATATGAACCTTAGGGTCAGCATATGAACTTTAGGGTCAGCATATGAACCTTAGGGTCAGCATATGAACCTTAGGGTCAGCATATGAACTTTAGGGTCAGCATATGAACCTTAGGGTCAGCATATGAACCTTAGGGTCAGGTTTCCAGGACACATTGAAGCCTTGGTTCCTCATGGACATAGAAAATGTTCCATAGAAAATCTCCAGTCTCCTACAATATTAAGATGAAACTGAAGAGAAAGCTAAAGAAAGGCTCTGTTAGGTTTGGGGGAGGAAGACGAGGTACGGGGAGGGTTAAATCAAATCCTGGTGATATCCTGTTAAAGTCCTTGAACATGTCCTTTATAGTCCTTTATGTCTCTCTTATCAGGTCACCCTGACACAGACACGAGGAGAGAGAAATCACATAAACCCTCCTCAAAACATCTCGTCCAATAGCAGGCCTGCATGTACACCACAGATATGAATATGCCCATCCAAACACCAGATACAGAACCTCCCCCACATGACCAGGATCTAGAATGTGAATAGAGGACGGCTCTCCTCTGCTTGGCTCTCTTCTCCTCCCCAGCAGTCGGTCGGGGACTGAGTTGAAAAGGTTAAGCCGGGGGTAATAGGACATATGTAGCTGTTTAGAGGGAAGCTTTTCATTTGTGAGGCTTCAGGGTCCTGTGGTGAATTGTGTTTGGAAAAACCTTAATGCCAAAGGAGGTCTGTTCCAACTCCCTGACCCTAATACACTGCTTAAGGCTGTGTGCCAAATGACACCCTATTCCCTATGTAGTGCACTACTTTTGACCAGGGCCCATAGGGCTCTAGTTTAAACATAGTACACTACATAGGCCAGGGAATAGGGTGCCATTTTGGGACACAGATTAGATCTCCTGCTGTTCTGCTGATCACTGGCCTGGACAAAATGGTTCCTCTGCATTAACCCACTAATGTAATAAAAGAAAGGAGATTTGGAACGGTAAATTAATAATAATGTCTACAGAGCATAGCCGTCAGATTCAGGATGATACACTAGTTCCTGTATTTGAGAGTCTTGTTGTCATTTATTTGTCTTCAGTTGGCCTGAAGACGTCAAGGCTTAGTTAGAAATTGGTTTTATTGAGTGTAAATATTCTGAATAAGTTCTGTAAAAATAGTCTGTTCAAGCCTGACTGTAAAACGCTGGAGCTTTTCACAACTGTAAGATGCATTTGATTTTACGAAAGCCACGTTTTTACAAATCTGTCTTCAATTGAAACGTCATTCTGTTGCCTTACACTCCCTGGGACTCATCTGGGGCGGTGATAGAAATGAGGTCAACAATAATCAAGAGTTTACATTTAAGCACTTGTTTAAAATGTGGTGGTGGAAAACAAAACACATGCTCTTAAAGCTACCAGCACTGTACACACACACACACACACACGCACGCACGCACGCACACACACACACACACACACACACGCACGCACGCACGCACACACACACACACACACACACA
>NC_052346.1:20552100-20589600 GCF_016432855.1 Salvelinus namaycush | reverse complement strand
ACATAACACCACAACACCACAACATACCACCACAACATACCAGCACAACATAACACCACAACATAACACCACAACACCACAACAAAACAGCACAACACCACAACATAACACCACAACACCACAACATAACACCACAACACCACAACAAAACAGCACGACACCACAACATAACACCACAACACCACAACATAACACCACAACACCACAACATACCAGCACAGCACAACATAACACCACAACACCACAACACCACAACACCACAACATAACAGCACAACACAACACCACAACAAAACAGCACAACACCACACCACAACACCACAACATAACAGCACAACACAACACCACAACATAACAGCACAACACCACAACAAAACAGCACAACACCACAACAAAACAGCACAACACAACACCACAACAAAACAGCACAACACAACACCACAACAAAACAGCACAACACAACACCACAACAAAACAGCACAACAGCACAACACCACACCACAGCACCACAACAAAACAGCACAACACAACACCACAACAAAACAGCACAACACAACACCACAACAAAACAGCACAACAGCACAACACCACACCACAGCACCACAACAAAACAGCACAACACCACAACACCACAACATACCAGCACAGCACAACACAACACAACACCACAACACCACACCACAGCACCACAACAAAACAGCACAACACAACACAACATACCAGCACAGCACAACACAACATACCAGCACAGCACAACACAACATACCAGCACAGCACAACACAACATACCAGCACAACACCACAACACAACACCACAACATAACACCACAACACAACACCACAACATAACACCACAACACCACAACATAACACCACAACACCACAACATACCAGCACAGCACAACACAACACAACACCACACCACCACAACACCACACCACAACACCACAACATACCAGCACAACACAACACAACAACACCACAACATAACAGCACAGCACACCACCACAACACCACAACACCACAACACCACAACACCACAACATACCAGCACAGCACAACACAACACAACACCACACCACCACAACATACCAGCACAGCACAACACCACAACACCACAACATACCAGCACAACATAACAACACCACAACATACCAGCACAGCACAACACCACAACACAACACCACAACATAACACCACAACACAACACCACAACATAACACCACAACACCACAACATAACACCACAACACCACAACATACCAGCACAGCACAACACAACACAACACCACACCACCACAACACAACACCACAACACCACAACATAACAGCACAGCACACCACCACAACACCACAACACCACAACACCACAACACCACAACATACCAGCACAACACCACACCACCACAACATACCAGCACAGCACAACACAACACAACACCACACCACCACAACATACCAGCACAGCACAACACAACACAACACCACAACACCACACCACCACAACACCACAACACCACAACACCACAACACCACAACATACCAGCACAACACCACAACACCACAACATACCAGCACAACATAACAACACCACAACACCACAACACCACAACACCACAACACCACAACACCACAACACCACAACACCACAACACCACAACACCACAACACCACAACACAACACCACAACACCACACCACCACAACACCACAACACCACAACACCACAACATAACAGCACAGCACACCACCACAACACCACAACACCACACCACCACAACACCAAAACACCACAACACCACAACACCACAACATAACAGCACAGCACACCACCACAACACCACAACACCACAACACCACAACATACCACCACAACACCACAACACCACAACATACCAGCACAGCACAACACAACACAACACCACACCACCACAACACCACAACACCACAACATACCAGCACAACATAACAACACCACAACACCACAACACCACAACACCACAACACCACAACACCACAACACCACAACACCACAACACCACAACACAACACCACAACACCACAACACCACAACACAACACCACAACACCACACCACCACAACACCACAACATACCAGCACAGCACACCACCACAACACCACAACACCACAACACCACAACACCACAACATACCAGCACAACACCACAACATACCAGCACAACACCACAACACCACAACACCACAACACAACACCACAACACCACAACACAACATAACACCACAACACCACAACATAACAGCACAGCACAACACCACAACACCACAACACCACAACATACCAGCACAACACCACAACACCACAACACCACAACATAACACCACAACACCACAACATAACACCACAACACCACAACATAACACCACAACACCACAACATACCAGCACAACATAACAGCACAACACCACAACACCATAACACCACACCACAACATAACACCACAACACCACAACACCACAACATACCACCACAACATAACAGCACAACAGCACAACAGCACAACACCACAACATAACACCACAACACCACAACACCACAACACCACAACATAACAGCACAACACCACAACACCACAACACCACAACATAACAGCACAACACCACAACACCACAACACCACAACACCACAACATAACAGCACAACAGCACAACACCACAACATAACAGCACAACAGCACAACACCACAACACCACAACATAACAGCACAACACCACAACACCACAACACAACATAACAGCACAACACAACACCACAACACCACAACACCACAACATAACACCACAACACCACAACACCACAACATAACAGCACAACACCACAACACCACAACATACCAGCACAGCACAACACAACACCACAACACCACAACATAACACCACAACACCACAACACCAAAACATAACAACACGACACCACAACATAACAGCACAACACCACAACATACCAGCACAACACCACAACATAACACCACAACACCACAACACCACAACATACCAGCACAACACCACAACACCACAACATAACACCACAACACAACAACATAACAGCACAACACCACAACACCACAACATAACAGCACAACACCACACCATAACAGCACAACACCACAACACAACAACATAACAGCACAACACTACAGCACCACAACACCACAGACAGCACCACAACATAACAGCACAGCACAACAACATAACAGCACAACACCACAACACCACAACATAACAGCACAACACCACAACATAACAGCACAGCACAACACCACAACATAACAGCACAACACTACAGCACCTCAAGATCACAGACAGCATCACATCATAACACAACACCACAAGACCACAGACAGCATCACAACAGAACACAACACCATGTAATTTGGAGATCTACTATAGGCCTCGGGCAGGGGCCCGAATTACATTCAGCTGTCGGACGACTTTTCCTTGAGCGGATAGTTGGGGGGCAGGAACAGAGTTGTAAATAATTTGTACTGTGAACTGACTGCAAGAACCCCAAACAGATAAATGACTTGACAAAAACAGAATCATTTCAAACCTTGATTACATTGATACCATCACATCACACTTCCGCCTGGGAATACTTGGGAACAGATTTCCTACATTTAAATCATTCCGAGTTGATTTCCTGGTGAGTTAACAGTATTTTATGTGGAGAAATTAAAATGATATTGGAAAAAAATCTAGAAAACTTATAGGGGCCAAATAAAATCACTGGGCAGCCTATTAGGGAACCCTAGGCTAGATTGTCTACATCTGAGGACAGAGACAGAGTGTGTGTGAAAACAACACACAACGCAGACTACGTCATCTCTCAGAGAGAACAACTAAATAAAAGAGAAAATATAAGGCATATAAGAGAGAGAGGAAGACTTCATGTCCTCATGGAGGGGGAAGCAGTTCACATAATCAGAGACTTAAAAACGTCAATTACAAAATGGCATGTCTTCAACCCCAAACCTCAGAAAGCCTGTCGTTTCTCCAGTTTAATGGTACCCATGTGGGAAGCTGTTGCAACCATAAGGAAAGGGGTAAAATAGGCTTCCTAGTTTTGTGTCCCAAATGGCACCCTATTCCCTATTTAGTGCACTACTTTTGACTAGGGCCCATTGGGCTCTGGTGAAAAGAAGTGCACTGCACTGTATAGGGAATAGGGTGCCATTTGTGACTTAACCCTAAATACGTTTTCTACATGAGTTTGAAGCAAAGCTGGCACAGAGGGAGAGACAAGGCTGTAATTGATGAGGAATGTAATCTTAAAGCAGAACCAATCATTACGATCATTACGATGGGTTTGGAGACCAGTGCCTTCAGTTCACTCAGTTTATGCCCATCATATGAGAATCCAATAATGCTTTGTGTATGTTTAGTACTGACGTTTATAGCACCAAGGCTTTCCACTTTCCCCCAGGGCTCTCCAAACATATAGTGTGGGACTCTAAACCCAGATGAAGCCTAGTCCTGGACACACATGCCCAATGGAGATAGTCATTTGTTTAGATGGTTAGTGTGTCATTGTTTTAGAATAGATGAGGCTTCGCTCTGGCAGGCTGTTATTTGTATGTAGACGATGCTCTGATGGCCGTGTGTTTATAAAGGCATTAAGTGTGTTCTTGGTCTGGGCTGGGAGATTATTCACGCTGTAATACGTCATTGTTAACTGGACCCTTCGCTAAGTCCCGCCCCAGAATGTTGGGTAACCAATCGCAGTGCTCCAATGGATAGCAACTATCGTCGAGTCCAACACCTTGGACAAGCTGACGTAAATCTCATGAAAGCCAGTGAGGACTATGGCAAAAAAACAAGAGTTTTCTTCGAAAACGAAATGTTTAAATGGCTAAATAATTGCCCAGTGCACCAGGAGTACTTGCTACTGTGAGTCCTGAAATGCAGAGACTGTTGATGGACTGTTTCCCGTCTTTATTTTCTTTCCAGAACCCTTGAGCGTGCCGTCTCTGACCAACTCTCAGAACTCTCAGGTGGTTCTGCTATCTCTCTCATCTCTCATTGCTATGCGGATGACACTCAACAATTTTTCTCCTTCCCCCCTTCTGACACCCAGGTGGCGACATGCATCTCTGCGTGCCAGGCAAATATCTCAGCTTGGATGTCAGCCCACCACCTCAAGCTCAACCTCAACAAGACAGAGCTGCTCTTCCTCCTGGGAAAGGCCTGCCCGCTCCAAGACCTCTCCATCCCAGTTGACAACTCAATGGTGTTCCCATCACAGAGTGCAAAGAACCTTGGCGTGACCCTGGACATCACCCTGTCGTTCTCTGCAAACATCAAAGCAGTGACTCGCTACTGCAGGTTCATGCTCTACAACATCCGTAGAGTACGACCCTACCTCACACAGGAAGCAGTGCTGGTCCTAATCCAGGCACTCGTCATCTCCTGTCTGGGCTACTGCAACTCGCTGTTGGCTGGGCTTATGCCATCAAACCCCTACAACTTATCTAGAATGCTGCAGCCCGCCTGATGTTCACCCTTCACTGGCTTCCACACACTTCACTGGCTTCCACACACTTCACTGGCTTCCTCACACTTCACTGGCTTCCACACACTTCACTGGCTTCCTCACACTTCACTGGCTTCCTCACCCTTCACTGGCTTCCTCACACTTCACTGGATTCCTCACACTTCACTGGCTTCCTCACACTTCACTGGCTTCCTCACACTTCACTGGCTTCCTCACCCTTCACTGGCTTCCTCACACTTCACTGGATTCCTCACACTTCACTGGTTTCCTCACACTTCACTGGCTTTCTCACACTTCACTGGCTTCCACACACTTCACTGGCTTCCTCACACTTCACTGGCTTCCTCACACTTCACTGGCTTCCTCACACTTCACTGGCTTCCTCACACTTCACTGGCTTCCTCACACTTCACTGGCTTCTTCACACTTCACTGGTTTCCAGTTGAAGCTCACATCCACTACAAGACCATGGTACTTGTCAATGGAGCAGCAAGAGGAACTGGCCCTCCCTACCTTCAGGCTATGCTCATGTTTCCTATGTAGTGTGATTTCATCCTGTTTCCTATGTAGTGTGATTTCATCCTGTTTCCTATGTAGTGTGATTTCATCCTGTTTCCTATGTAGTGTGATTTCATCCTGTTTCCTATGTAGTGTGATTTCATCCTGTTTCCTATGTAGTGTGATTTCATCCTGTTTCCTATGTAGTGTGATTTCATCCTGTTTCCTATGTAGTGGGATTTCATCCTGTTTCCTATGTAGTGGGATTTCATCCTGATGTAGTGTGATTTCATCCTATTTCCTATGTAGTGTGATTTCATCCTGTTTCCTATGTAGTGTGCTGCTTTCCACTAGTTTATAACAACAGTATAACTAGGGGCTGATGTTCTTCCTGGTCAGATCACGTGGTCAGGAGAAATCAGGGGTCCAAGTAATGACCTCATAGTTTAAAGGTATAATCTGTAAGATGTGCCTTTAAGATGTGCTTCTGTAAGAAAATAGGTAGGGACAGGCTGTGGAATTACATAATGTGCCTTTTATGCCACTGCCGGGCATGGCCTTGACCAGCTAGCACAGCCAGCATACCCACTGGACAACAACACAGTGAGTGTGTGTGTGTGTGTCTGTGTGTGTGTGTCTGTGTGTGTGTCTGTGTGTCTGTCTGTCTGTCTGTCTGTCTGTCTGTCTGTCTGTCTGTCTGTCTGTCTGTCTGTCTGTCTGTCTGTCTGTCTGTCTGTCTGTCTGTCTGTCTGTCTGTCTGTCTGTCTGTCTGTCTGTGTGTGTGTGTGTGTGTGTGTGTGTGTGTGTGTGTGTGTGTGTGTGTCTGTCTGTGTGTCTGTCTGTCTGTCTGTCTGTGTGTCTGTCTGTCTGTCTGTCTGTCTGTCTGTCTGTCTGTCTGTCTGTCTGTCTGTCTGTCTGTCTGTCTGTCTGTCTGTCTGTCTGTCTGTCTGTCTGTCTGTCTGTCTGTCTGTCTGTCTGTCTGTCTGTCTGTCTGTCTGTCTGTCTGTGTAGTAATGTCTTCCACAGTTCTCTCTCTCCACTTTAACTCCCCAAAGAGGAAAGCTCCTCCCTTCTCCGTTTTCACAAAACAAAACACAGTTGAGGTGCCCAGATTACTGATATGTGTGTGTGTGTGTGTGTGTGTGTGTGTGTGTGTGTGTGTGTGTGTGTGTGTGTGTGTGTGTGTGTGTGTGTGTGTGTGTGTGTGTGTGTGTGTGTGTGTGTAACATGCTTTGACTCTCTCTAAACATCTGCATATAATAGAACAGTATTTCAAACTAGAATGGAGAGGCCACTGCAGGAGATAGACCTGATATATTATATATGGCAGAGGAGATAGACCTGATATATTATATATGGCAGAGGAGATAGACCTGATATATTATATATGGCAGAGGAGATAGATCTGATATATTATATATGGCAGAGGAGATAGATCTGATATATTATATATGGCAGAGGAGATAGACCTGATATATTATATATGGCAGAGGAGATAGACCTGATATATTATATATGGCAGAGGAGATAGACCTGATATATTATATATGGCAGAGGAGATAGACCTGATATATTATATATGGCAGAGGAGATAGACCTGATATATTATATATGGCAGAGGAGATAGACCTGATATATTATACATGGCAGAGGAGATAGACCTGATATATTATATATGGCAGAGGAGATAGACCTGATATATTATATATGGCAGAGGAGATAGACCTGATATATTATATATGGCAGAGGAGATAGACCTGATATATTATATATGGCAGAGGAGATAGACCTGATATATTATATATGGCAGAGGAGATAGACCTGATATATTATATATGGCAGAGGAGATAGACCTGATATATTATATATGGCAGAGGAGATAGACCTGATACATTATATATGGCAGAGGAGATAGACCTGATATATTATATATGGCAGAGGGGATAGACCTGATACATTAAATATGGCAGAGGAGATAGACCTGATATATTATATATGGCAGAGGAGATAGATCTGATATATTATATATGGCAGAGGAGATAGACCTGATATATTCTAGTATCAAAACAAATCAAACATACTGAAGTATGCTGTCAGAAGTATTATATTATCTCTGTACCAACGTCTTATCAATACCTCTAGCAGTCTGCCACAGATTATCTCTGTACCAACTTCTTATCAATACCTCTAGCAGTCTGCCACAGATTATCTCTGTACCAACTTCTTATCAATACCTCTAGCAGTCTGCCACAGATTATCTCTGTACCAACTTCTTATCAATACCTCTAGCAGTCTGCCACAGATCACATTTGCCATAGGTGGATAAGGCTATTTTATTTACAGTCCCAGTCTACCTCTAGTCTCTTCACGGTATGTCTGTTGCTGAGCGACCGAGCAGCAGGTGGGTTTGATCCTGGAGTCTTTAACGACTGAGCTATATTGTAGTTTAGCCTGTAGCTTTAGCCATCAGGACAATAGGTTATTGTAATTAGACAATGGTATGGATGACAATATAATGTGTGTGTCACCTGAGTTGTCCTGTAATGTATAATTACTGTGATCCGTCTAATCGTTTCCAAGGGGTCCCCAAAGGGTCCCCAGAGGCCTCTAGGGTTACACAGTACCACAGCTGTTTGGACATACTGCTGGACCAAATCACCACAGGGACAGGTGGGGGGCACTAAACAGTTATCTTTAGTTACAAAGGCCTAAATTCAATTATTTAGAGACGTTCATTTCTTTAGATATGTTTACATATATATTACTAAATATAGACATCATGATAAGCAAACCATAACTGTCTGAATCTAAAAAAAAAAATACATTTACTAGAATCCTACCAGTGTTATAAAAATAATTTGTGGGAGCATTGGTCAAGTCTACCCAATAAATAACATTACTTAATGACGCGGTGGCATTTGCCTTCCAAATAAAGACAGATTTGTTAGGCTATTTTCCACTTAATGTAGACTGTATGTATGTCTATGACTATGTCTCCACATGTGTGTATATGGTATTACCGTGTAATGATGAGACCCGTTATTTCTGTATAGGCTACAGTCTATGTGACGACCCCAATAAAGCCCCATAATCATTTGTCCATCCAATCGCATGGCAGGAAAGCTGGCCTTATATAAACTATCGCGTGCAGAACAATGCAATCACGTCGGAATGACTAGGTGTCATTAATTAGGTTTCATATACGGCTCCTTCCATCATTTTCTGCTCCTCCAAATACGAGATGGCCTATCACTGCCATTCAGCCATGCAATTTCGGCCTCTCGCCCCTTTAGAAACCAAACAGTCGACCGACCATCATTTCAAGGTAAATTAGAACAAAGATAGATTTATTACCATACAAGAAGAGCCCGTGTTGATGCTGTGCCCGATGTTAAATCGTCAGTGTCCCGACGCTGCAACGTAGAGACCGTAGCCAGCCCCAAAAAAACTGTTTCTTCCCTGGAGAGAGGCGGTAGTCCTGTGACAGCGAGGCTGCGCGCGCGCAGACGGTGTCCTCGGTTTTCTCCGGTACGTAGTATTTTGACAGGAGAGAGCTGTCCTCACCCTGCGAGCAAACCGTTATTTTTTATAGTCTATGAAGCATAGGCTATAGTACAGTAGGTTTATAAGGAACGCTGTCAAACAGATGTAACTACAAAATATAATAATTTATAAACAATAATGCCTACCGTGACAGAAAAAAATATAGAATTTCCATGGCAAAAGCATAGGCTATATCTATTCTATTCTATAGACAAGTAATCAAAATTATGACATTTATTTTATGGTAAGCATAATTTGTGTGAATCTTTATTGTTGACATTCTTGTCAAGTGACGTCCTTGTAGCTGTCCTGGGTCAAATACATTGACATGTCTTTCTGGGTTTAATAGATTGTTGTATACTCTGGATGCCTGACTGTGCTCACACAACCTTGTCCAATTAACATTACAACAATCATGTGTAAATGCATCCTTTCCACAATAACCATTGGCTTTACTAAGTTATTATCAACATCTGACATGCATATATAAGTGTTTCCCAGATTTATTAAGACAAGAATGTGTGAGGGGAAAGCAGGTCACCTTTTCTCTTTTTGTTATTCAAAACCACATCTTAGAGGAAAATCAAACAGTTGTATTATTGTGTAAAGGTTTAAGGCATGATGGCCCTAGAGTTAATTTCCTCTATTCTGACTGTTTTACATTTGGACAATGACTTCAGTTTGATTGTCACTTTCCTCAAGTAAGACATCAGTAGTGATGGGGGGGGTGAAGGGTTGGAAAGGGGGAGGGGTTCCTAGATTCTTACCCCAGAGGGTGGAACACAGGACACAACAGTTCAACTGTTTGAAGGCTCAGCTCCATGGGGAATTAAATGGGGAGAATTGAGAATTGATTTTCCCCAACTGGGGTTTAGAAGTGGTAGTGGTGGTGGTGGTGGTGGGTAGGGGCCTCAGCCCAGGACTGTTGGCTGGTCATCTGGGTGCGTCCTGGGGGTTAGAAGTTGAGCTGTGAGGGGGTCACAGTGGTGGGTCAGTCTTTAAAGGCCCACTATGGAACAATAGACCTTTCAGAGCCTGTCTGTGAGGAGACAGACAGGTCAGGCTAGGGGTGAGGAGACAGACAGGCCAGGCTAGGGGTGAGGAGACAGACAGGTCAGGCTAGGGGTGAGGAGACAGACAGGCCAGGCTAGGGGTGAAGAGACAGACAGGTCAGGCTAGGGGTGAGGAGACAGACAGGTCAGGCCAGGGGTGAGGAGACAGACAGGTCAGGCTAGGGGTGAGGAGACAGACAGGTCAGGCTAGGGGTGAGGAGATAGACAGGTCAGGCTAGGGGTGAGGAGACAGACAGGTCAGGCTAGGGGTGAGGAGAAAGACAGGACAGGCTAGGGGTGAGGAGACAGACAGGTCAGGCTAGGGGTGAGGAGACAGACAGGTCAGGCCAGGGGTGAGGAGACAGACAGGTCAGGCTAGGGGTGAGGAGACAGACAGGCCAGGCTAGGGGTGAGGAGACAGACAGGTCAGGCTAGGGGTGAGGAGACAGACAGGCCAGGCTAGGGGTGAGGAGACAGACAGGCAGTGAGACATCAACCACCATCACTTCCTGTCCCAATGCATTCCCTTCACTCTGCCAGGTCTGCTCAGCAGAGAGGCAAGGGACAGGGCCTCAAAGCAGATCGCCTCACAGTGGATGGGACCTAGCAATACAGTGCAGGCCATCCTGTCTGTTGGCTAAACTACACAGCAATGACACATCGCCATCTACTGGTGGTGGGGCCTCTAGGCATTCTCTCCACTGAATCTGAGAAGCAATGAAAGAAAATGCCAATGCGGATATGACAGACTTACAGCGAGTGCATACATTTTCAGTGTGTGTGATCTCTGTTAGCATTACACACACACACACACACACACACACACACACACACACACACACACACACACGCACACGCACACACACACACACACACACACACACACACACACACACACACACACACACACACACACACACGTGACGTGAAGGACGT
Organism: Salvelinus namaycush; assembly: GCF_016432855.1. Taxonomy (NCBI): domain Eukaryota; kingdom Metazoa; phylum Chordata; class Actinopteri; order Salmoniformes; family Salmonidae; genus Salvelinus; species Salvelinus namaycush. The sequence continues at coordinate 20,578,045 of NC_052346.1, read as the reverse complement.
ACAAGGACACCACATGTTTCTTTTCAACGCAGTCACATTTATTGTCCTTTTCTATGCCCAGTCACTGAGCAGTCTGATGAGCTGTCAAATCAATAACATATAAAGCAGTCAATGGAGGTCTCACGTTTACCCAAAAATAAATACAAGACTCAAATAGTGTTGCAACTGCTCCAAAATATACAAAGGCTTGGAATTAATTCATTAATCATGTAAACTTTGAAAATATTTTACAAAAAGAAAAAGATCTTTGCAACATTTTTAAAAAGGTTTACTATTTACATTTAGTTTGTACAAAAATACAAAAAGTGATGCAATCTGTTCTGCTCTAGCTGTGAGCCAGGAGCATCTTGTACCGACCGAGACAGTTACACTGTAACGCTCATCCTTTTAAATAGTTGGTTGGTTTTTCATCTTTTTAAAGTTGGTTTTTCATCTTTTAATGTTAATGTTTAAAGTTTCAAAATCTTTTTTTTGTGTGTGTGTTGGTTCTTTCCAGTACACTTCTGACTCTCTGAAACCCTTTGGCAGAAGCCTGGCCTGTGCTATCCTGAACATGCATCCTAAATGAATGAACCATGTATAATATATTTTAATCAATAGGGGAAATACAGTCTTTTACACAAATCATCACATATCATCATCAATATAACTTCAGGTTACAGCAAAAAAGAAAAAACTTCACAAGCTCCACTATACCAGTGCAATAGGAGAATATTTTTTTGTTTGTTTTTAAACTTTGAAATAATGGTAAGTTCAGGGAATCATGTCTCAGAGTATAACAGTATTTTTTTTTTAAATCCTAGGTTAAAATGTGTCTAGGTCAATGCAAACAAGAGAAGATTATTACCTCTGGCTCTCACTTCTGTGTTGGGGTATTACACTTCTGTGTTGGGGTATTACACTTCTGTGTTGGGGTATTACACTTCTGTGTTGGGGTATTACACTTCTGTGTTGGGGTATTACACTTCTGTGTTGGGGTATTACACTTCTGTGTTGGGCTCTAATCCATTTCAATTCCAGTCAATTCAGGAAGTAAACTGAAATTCCAATTCCGATTGTCTTCAAAGATTTTCAAAGAGGAGAAATTTGGAATTGGAATTGAGAATTTCGTTAACTTTCTGAATTGACTGGTATTGAAATGGAATCGATCCCAACCCTGTTACACACATTGGATATGTCTCACGCAAAGGCAGGCAATAGTTTCTTATTTGAAAACGTTTGTCTGTGGGGCCTGGACTCAGACGAACCAATGTCTTTAGTTTGTGGGGCCTGGACTCAGACGAACCAATGTCTTTAGTTTGTGGGGCCTGGACTCAGACGAACCAATGTCTTTAGTTTGTGGGGCCTAGACTCCGACGAACCAATGTCTTTAGTCTGTGGGGCCTGGACTCAGACGAACCAATGTCTTTAGTCTGTGGGGCCTGGACTCAGACGAACCAATGTCTTTAGTCTGTGGGGCCTGGACTCAGACGAACTAATGTCTTTAGTTTGTGGGGCCTGGACTCAGACGAACCAATGTCTTTAGTCTGTGGGGCCTGGACTCAGACGAACCAATGTCTTTAGTTTGTGGGGCCTGGACTCAGACGAACCAATGTCTTTAGTTTGTGGGGCCTGGACTCAGACGAACCAATGTTTCCTGGGGGGAAATGGCTACATTGCTACTTTACTGAAAATTGAAAGACACTTGCAATGGGAACACAAATCATCAAAATATAATCTATATATTTTTTTGGCTGCATACAGATTATGTCAAACTACTGTTACTAATCCATATGAACAATTAAAAATGACTTCAGAGGATCCCAAATATCTACTCAAGGTGGATTTTGACACCATATAGTTTAACGTTTATATTCTAAGACTGAGTCAGAAATGGCCCCCTTTTATTCCCTATGTAGTGCACTACTTTTGACCAGAGCCCTATGGGGTAGTGCACATGGTAGGGAATAGGGTGGCATTTGGGATGCATTCTAAGAATGCACCGTCAAGTTTAGCATCAGCCAGTTCAGTTCAATCATGATATTATTATAGACTCTGATATGACATGTCTAAGTTTCACCATCATTCCTCTTCTAGGTTATTCAATATGATAATAAAATAACTCTCTGGATAAAATATCCTGTGATTAAAAATAGTTTCTATACAATGCTGTATAATTATTGTCATTAATGAATGTCATCTTGTAGATCCTGTCAAGTTGTCGCACCATAATCTACATTTAAAAGAGAGACACAATGCATAGAGAGGTACCTGTCTCTTGGTTCCCCAATGTTCCCCAATGTTCCCCAGTGTCTAACCAGCCATTTTGTGTCATTTTGACCGCAGAAAGGTTCACCAAACACTTAGATATATATAGTATGGCATTTCAACACCAGGCAAATGAATGGCTGTAGTTCTATAGTCCAACAGTTTGTAAAACGATAAGATGAAATAGAATGTTAACACAATTATACCACACACTCTTAGAAAAAAAGGTTCCAAAAGGGTTCTTCGGCTCTCTCCATAGGAGAACACTTTTTGGTTCCAGGTAGAACCCTTTCTACAGAGGGTTCTACATGGAAGACAAAAGGGTTCTACCTAGAACTAAAAGGGTTCTACTTGGAACCAAAAAGGGTTCTTCAAAGGGTTCTCCTATTGGGACAGCCGAAAAACCCTTTCAGGTTCTAGATAGCACCTTTTTATCTAAGAGTACAGGGAGGAATTGTAGTGCGTTGCCCTACCTAACGACGACCCTACCTCTACCTGCTCTGCTCACTGTCCACGTAACACATACACACACACGCAGATGCGCACGCACACATACACATACAAGTGCACACGCATGCACATACCCATCCTACCTCCCGTCCCATCTCAAGCTCAATTCAACTGACTCTCACAAGGATTTCACCCTGGATCTTTTTACTAATAACTAAGTCCAGAACGTACTCATCATCCCTTACCTGGAACCTACGTAATAACTAACTCCAGAACGTACTCATCCCTTACCTGGAACCTACGTAATAACTAACTCCAGAACGTACTCATCCCTTACCTGGAACCTACGTAATAACTAACTCCAGAACGTACTCATCCCTTACCTGGAACCTACGTAATAACTAACTCCAGAACGTACTCATCCCTTACCTGGAACCTACGTAATAACTAACTCCAGAACGTACTCATCCCTTACCTGGAACCTACGTAATAACTAACTCCAGAACGTACTCATCCCTTACCTGGAACCTACGTAATAACTAACTCCAGAACGTACTCATCCCTTACCTGGAACCTACGTAATAACTAACTCCAGAACGTACTCATCCCTTACCTGGAACCTACGTAATAACTAACTCCAGAACGTACTCATCCCTTACCTGGAACCTACGTAATAACTAACTCCAGAACGTACTCAACCCTTACCTGGAACCTACGTAATAACTAACTCCAGAACGTACTCATCCCTTACCTGGAACCTACGTAATAACTAACTCCAGAACGTACTCATCCCTTACTCATCCCTTACTCATCCCATACTCTTATAGCTTTCTTACATTTTCCAAAATTCTCTGTTTGATTGTCCAGTAATTTTTTGTTCATTTTACAGTACAAGATACCCCCCTGTCCATGAACACAACTATACAAAACAGAATTGTCAAACATTTTGTACATATATTGAATTACACTCAACTTTACATATTCAAAAATGAAACTGAAAATTCTATATCTTTTCTCGTGGTAGTATCTCTAACAGATATTTCCCCTCTTGAAAATGATATGGTGTTTTTTTGTTTATTGCATGCGATAGATGAAACTACTAATAAAACAACGAACACCACAGTGCTCTGCAGCAACGGATATTAATTCATGACAGATCATGTTAAATTCTAATTAGTTCACAGCTTGTTCCTCCTGTAACCTCGTACACAGTGTCAGTTCAGTTAGTTCTGCAATTCAAATTTCTCTGAGTAACAGTTGTCATTTTATCTATGTATCTCTATGTTAGATCTGTACAAACGAACAGTAATATGGTTGCAGAGGTATTCATAGAACACATTGAGTGACTTCATTGATCTACAGTTTGTTTTTCAATGTAGAAACACAACTCTTCAAGATTGGTCTGTTCACCAGAATGTCATTACTTAAAATGTATAACCCATGTGTTATGTTAAATTCGTTTAAAACCCTGAAAAACACCAGACAGAAGCGTAATATTTGAGTGAAATCTTTAAAAAAAAAGATTCAACCGATATTTTCACAAGGACAGATGATTTGTTGCTTCTCTTAATAAGGTTGTATGATTAATGTGTTGGGCTTTGTGACGTGCCCCTGGCTACTGATGTTACAGAACTACGGTAAGATTGCATCCCACCCACCCCCATAGAAACAGAATCTAGTCATTCTAGAATGTAGTTATTCTATTTCTACGTCACCAATCCACTCTGCTACACATGATGGGTTTGTGTCATTAAAAAAAGTTTTGTATGTCTCTTCATATAGCTATGTTCTTTATATTCAATACAAATATACACAATAGGAATTTTCCATTATAAGATTAGTTTTATTTTTCTCAAGGAATATTCTTGAAGAATTGATAATGACGAAGTGCAAAGGAGAAGCTTTGAAAACCCGATTCATTTCAACCTCCCAGCTAGCTAGCCAAACATTAGTAGTAAAGACCCTCGATAGCTTTTCACTCTTTGTTTGTTTTTATAGTCCAAAATATCTCCTCTGGAGTAGTCAGTGAATCCCCTGCATGCTTGGCCCTCCAGCACAGAAAGGCCACAGCACGACTGTCCCATCATCTCTTCTGACACCTTGACATCTGCACCAAATCACTTCAACAAGACCAAATATTTACCTTATGTGTCCCTGCCAGGAATCCCTGCACTGAGAGCACTTCTAGGGGCATAGGTCATTCCTATTTCTTTACATGTAGTTTATCTATGTGAGGATGGCACGTAGACCTATGTGTGTTGTTAACTCACTCTTGGTAAAACAATGCTTAGACACATGGTTGTCAATAGTGATCACAGTCCATTGTTTTGTGTTGGGGCGGTAGCAATACAAAACATACAGCTTATTCATTTCTGTCGACTGGGAATATTTTGTTTATGGTTGAAATAATGACCTGTCCTCTGGGTAATGACCTGTCCTCTGGGTAATGACCTGTCCTCTGGGTAATGACCTGTCCTCTGGGTAATGACCTGTCCTCTGGGTAAGTGTAGAGAGAAATGCAATTCTTTTGGAAAGCAGTTATTTTAGGGTCACGTTAGGACACGACATACAAGTCATCCAACATCCAAGAAGATAAAAAATGACGATGGATGTTCCATTTGCTTCAACACACACACAGGTTGTCTTACCGCTCCATTTTTCTCCTCTTGTCCACGTTTAACTCAATACAGGATCTTGGGTTATTTAAAAAGGGAGTTCAAAGTTCAAAACAAGATATTTTTTTCTTTCTTTACACTCTGAACAAAACACAAAGTTGTGTTCTTCAGTTCTGCACATAGATATCAAATCCCCAGGCAGGTAGTCCAGAGTAGTCTTCTCTCTGGTTAGCCACTCTTTGTTTAGTTGTGTATCCGTCAGTACTCAGTAGATAAGAACAGTAACAGCACTGAACCAGATCCATATAAATATGTCTACGTCCCAAATGGCATCCTATTCCTTATATGGGCCCTGGTCAAAAGTAGTACACCAAATAAGGAATAGGGTACATGTTTCTGCACTGAGCATGCCATTTTCTTTACGAGGAGCGATCATCATGAGGACTCCCATCTGAGTTCTCAGTCTCCCCCTCTGATATGACCTGCATGGGTGCCGTATAGAGTCGGCTACGGGTGCTGTAGCGACTACTATTGGCTGCAGGGGGGATCCGGGAGCGCCCCTGTCTGGACGAAGCCGACGTGGGGGGTGTTTTAGGGCTGAAGCTGTCTGAACTGGGCCTGGGGAAGAGGCTGGGGGGGAAGAGTTGCTCCCCGGCCGCCTGCAATGACGGCTCCTGGAGGGGAGAGGGGGGCTCCTCGGTGGGGTACCTGACCTGGCCCTCCGCAGCCAAGGGGTGCCCAGGGGACTTCGGGGCGATGGGGCTCTTGAGGATCTCTGTAGCAGACATGCGGTAGCTGGAATCAGTCCGGCTGCCCTTCTTCAGGAGAAGCAGCTTGAACTCCTCGTTGGAGGTGCTGGACTTCTTGGCGCTGCGGTAGATGGGTCCTGGGGTGCGCTGGGTCCCGGCTGCGGTCAGGGTGGAGAGGGCTGGGGCGGGTGGGATGATGAGAGGGGGCGGAGGGGGGATGGCTGGGAGGATAGCTGCAGGGGGAACGACGGCAGCAGGAGGAGGACACAGACGGCTCTTCCCACTCAGCTCTCCAGAGTCCTTACGGCCCAGGACTTTTCTCTTGGACCTAGAATAGGAGAGTGTTACACGGTTCAGGTAAACAGGACATTTTATAGTCCATTCTGCTGTGGTTCTGATGTCTGATGAGTTTCTGCTGTGGTTCATATGTCTGATGGGTTTCTGCTGTGGTTCTGATGTCTGATGCATTCAATGTGTGTTCTCAGTTTGTTTGTAATTAGCTGCAACCTTGGAAAACAATGAAGATCTTTTGAACTGAATTGAAGATAGTGACAGATAAATGTAATGATAATATCGGTTATGACAAGTGCAGCTATAACCTAGTGAGTCAAAAATAATACAGTTATTTGAAGTGAATTGAAAGTGACCTGTGGATCATGGCGAACAGGTCTTCAGTAGTACGTGATTTGCTGGGCGACATGAAGACAACATCATCATCAGGTTTGGTTGTTTCGTCAGTCAGAGGAGAGAGGGAGTTATCACTGGGACTAGTAGACTCTGGAGGAACAGGAGGTTATAGGGAATATCATGCCAGTGATCTGATCACATTCCTTATAGGTCATTAAAGACTCTAGAGATGAGAGGACCACAACAGAAGTGATCTGATCACATTCCTTATAGGTCATTAAAGACTCTAGAGATGAGAGGACCACAACAGAAGTGATCTGATCACATTCCTTATAGGTTATTAAAGACTCTAGAGATGAGAGGACCACAACAGAAGTGATCTGATCACATTCCTTATAGGTCATTAAACCCTCTAGAGATGAGAGGACCACAACAGAAGTGATTTGATCACATTCCTTATAGGTCATTAAAGACTCTCGAGATGAGAGGACCACAACAGAAGTGATCTGATCACATTCCTTATAGGTCATTAAAGACTCTAGAGACGAGAGGACCACAACAGAAGTGATCTGATCACATTCCTTATAGGTCATTAAAGACTCTCGAGATGAGAGGACCACAACAGAAGTGATCTGATCACATTCCTTATAGGTCATTAAAGACTCTCGAGATGAGAGGACCACAACAGAAGTGATCTGATCACATTCCTTATAGGTCATTAAAGACTCTAGAGATGAGAGGACCACAACAGAAGTGATCTGATCACATTCCTTATAGGTCATTAAAGACTCTCGAGATGAGAGGACCACAGCAGAAGTGATCTGATCACATTCCTTATAGGTCATTAAAGACTCTAGAGACGAGAGGACCACAACAGAAGTGATCTGATCACATTCCTTATAGGTCATTAAAGACTCTAGAGATGAGAGGACCACAACAGAAGTGATCTGATCACATTCCTTATAGGTCATTAAAGACTCTAGAGATGAGAGGACCACAACAGAAGTGATCTGATCACATTCCTTATAGGTCATTAAAGACTCTAGAGACGAGAGGACCACAACAGAAGTGATCTGATCACATTCCTTATAGGTCATTAAAGACTAGAGATGAGAGGACCACAACAGAAGTGATCTGATCACATTCCTTATAGGTCATTAAAGACTAGAGATGAGAGGACCACAACAGAAGTGATCTGATCACATTCCTTATAGGTCATTAAAGACTAGAGATGAGAGGACCACAACAGAAGTGATCTGATCACATTCCTTATAGGTCATTAAAGACTAGAGACGAGAGGACCACAACAGAAGTGATCTGATCACATTCCTTATAGGTCATTAAAGACTCTAGAGATGAGAGGACCACAACAGAAGTGATCTGATCACATTCCTTATAGGTCATTAAAGACTCTAGAGATGAGAGGACCACAACAGAAGTGATCTGATCACATTCCTTATAGGTCATTAAAGACTCTAGAGATGAGAGGACCACAACAGAAGTGATCTGATCACATTCCTTATAGGTCATTAAAGACTCTAGAGACGAGAGGACCACAACAGAAGTGATCTGATCACATTCCTTATAGATCATTAAACCCTCTAGAGATGAGAGGACCACAACAGAAGTGATCTGATCACATTCCTTATAGGTCATTAAAGACTAGAGATGAGAGGACCACAACAGAAGGAAGAGAAAGGGGATTATACTTTTACTTGAAGTCTCTTAAATTAATACATCAATTCAAAAACAATTAATTGTTAAAAAGTCTCAAAGTAAAGTAAAGTTTTAAGTAAAGTATTAAAGCTGCAATATGTCACTTTTTGGGTGACCTGACAAAATTCACATAGAAATGTGTTTATATAGATCTGTCATTCTCATTGAAAGCAAGTCTAAGAAGCAGTATATCTGTTCTATGTGCTCTATTTCTATGCTTCCCGGTTTTGTATATTTTACTTCTGGTTTTGTATACCAGCTTCAAACAGCTGAAAATACAATATTTTGGGTTATGGAAAAGATATTTCACAGTGCTTTAGATGGTACAATGATTCACTACACTATATTTGCCTGTTTTGACACATAAACTGAAATTAGGCGAACTGTTCGAATTTTTGCAACCAGGAAATGGCGGAGCGATTTAAGTAAAGTAAAAGTAAAATCTATCAATCCAGACTGACCTTTGCTGAAGTAGTCCTCTGTGTCCGGTGTGGTGGAGTCATCTCTGCTGTTATCCTGAGAGGCACTTCTGGTAGGAACCCCTGATGATGTCATCTCATAGCGGTCCTCTCCACCCCTACCTCTTAGATCTATCACATGGCTAATTGAGTAAGGGTGTGATGCTTCCACAGTTACACCGGGCACTTTGTCAGGACTGCTGCTTGGGCCCAAGTCCCACCTCTGGACCATTTGACTGTGACAGGAGTGTGTCTGTGACTGGCTGTGATAATGCGACTGGGACTGATATGAGTGGGACTCCTCTAGCGTCTCGTACGTCGGTGGTTCCCTTGGATGTTCTCTTTGATGATATTCTCGATATTCTCTAATTAGGCCTTGACTGTGACTCATAACCCTTGATATCTCTCTATCGTGCTCTTCCTCCTCCTCGTCTTCTTCATCCTCTGTCCGCTCCCCTAGCACGTGGCACTCCGGGTGTGTAGTAGGAATCACGGGTTCCGGAGTTGGCGGTGGAGCTCGGTGCGTGGGTTCCTCAGGTTCCAAAGGTTCCGCAGGCCGCGTCCGGAACGCCGTCATTGCCCAGAAGGTTCCGGGGCTGTAGCGGTCCTGCCGGTGCCTGGCCAGGCTCTCATAGGGCGGGGGGCCGTCCGGGTGCTGCATGGGGGTGGGATGGTGCTGGGGCTGGGGTACAGAGTGGTGGTGTTGCTCCTGAGAAGGGTGGTGGGGGTCCTGGGACGGTGGTGGCGGGGGTTTCTGGGCGATGGGTCTCCTGGGTGGCAGGGGCCTGGTGTTGGTGTCAGAGTGGGGGGTCACAATGGTTACACTGGGCATCTTGGGTCTGGTGGCAGGGGCCCCTGAAGCCTCGTGGGCCCATGCTTGTGGTGGTGGTGGAGGCTCCTGGCCCTGAGCACCCTGAGCCTGGCCCCGGGCCTGGGGCTGAGAACCATCTGTGGCCCTGTGGCCGATGGAACGTAGATGGACGGAGCGCAGCACAGTGGGGGTGATGGCCAGGGCCATGGGGTTGGCAGCAAGTGGGGCCTCTGGGGTCAGAGTGGATCCATAGATAAACCCAGAGGGGGCTGCACTAGCGTTAGCACTAGTGTTAGCATTCGCACTAGCGGTAGCGTTAGCACTAGCTTTAGCACTAGCATTAGCGTTAGCGGCTGCAGTGTTACCCGCGGTGGCCCGGGCCTCTGCTGCTGCTGCTGCTGCTGCCCTCTGCTTGTTCTGGTGCAGTGTGTGCATGTGGGTCCGGTGGGCCAGAGTGGGTAACGGCCGGCTGCTGTGGGCGCTGTGAAGAGAACTTAAGTCCAGCTGGGTGGGTGGAGCCGGGAAGTCATAGTCCTTCCTGGATGACGAGGAAGAGGAAGAGGAACAGGAAGAGGAGGATCCAGAGGCCGAGCTAGAGAATTGGGTCTGGGCCTGGTGCTGCAGCGAGGATAGAGAAGACTTCCTTTCGGGGACTTTGGGTTTCCGTTTCCCGCTGGTCGGAGAGAGCGGGCCGGGGAAGAACGCTAATGGGAATGAAGACGTGGGCGTCTCGGATTGGCTAGAGTATCCGCTGGAGGGCGAGGCGAGGCCAGCCAGCTTCTCAGGAGAGCCCAGCTTGAAGTCTCCATCCCCGGGGGGAAGAGGAGGGGAGGTGGGCCTGGAGGAGCTGGAACCAGAGCCAGAGGAATGCATCAACGCCTGGGTCTCTCCCCCGGGAGAGGAGGAGCTGTCCAGCGGCGACTTCATGCATTCGATAACAGTAGTACCCGTAGCAGTGCTGGAGGTGGACAAGGAGCCGTTGGGGTCCAGGTTATTTTTGGATTTCAAGTCGTTGAGGAACCAGAGGTCTGCATAGTCAGACTGAACGGCGCCCTCGTCCTTGAAGGAGTGAGTGTCCGTGGACCCGAACGAGGTGGGCTCCGTCATCTCCACAGTCCTGGGGCTCCTGGGGCTCCCCATCCCCCAGGCACCTCCACCACCACCACCCACCGCCTCAGCCTCCAACCCAGGATTCTCCACCTCCCCTGGGCTGGCCATGTCCAGCTGCAGCCTCATCTCTCTGTCCCTGGAAGACATGGGCAGGTTCAGGGTCTGGGTCTGCCCACTACTATGAATCTTTGGTTGGTCCTGGTCGCCCTGCTCATCGCCCTGCTCAGGGGGGACGTTCTCTGGAGCACCAGCGCTACACTTCTCCTTCAGCGATGAGCTCCGTTTTGGTGGGGGTGGCTTGACCTTTGGTTTCTTCAGCGGACGACACGGCCTCCCTAGCGTCAGGGTGGCTCCCCTGTAGTCAGAGGACTGAGGAGGATACCCAGCCATGCCCTCTCCCTCACCAGGCGTAGCGCCCACAGTATTACCCTGGCCACAGTCAGCGCCAGAGCCCACTGCTGCATAGTTGTACATGTAGCTCCTGTAACTCTGGCCCTGCATGGGGTCAAAGTGCATGGAGGATGAGTAGAAGCCCTGGGAGTCTGCTGCAGCAGTAGGGGGAGCTCGCTCTGAGAAGCCGTCGTAGGTGCTGATGCTGGTGAAGTCTATCCTGGTCTGGTCCCCCCTGGAGGAACGCCTGGGGCTGAAGTCCTGACTACACAGCTGGTCCTGATCAGCCTAGAACAGGATAACATAACATTATATAAGATAAGATGAGACAAGATAAGATAAGAGAAAAGATTAGAAGAAAAGAGAGGAGGAGAGGAGAGGAGAGGATAAAATTATCTATATTGCTAAATAGCAGTGGTACCTGGTCTTGAGGGTAGGTCCACTCTCCCTCGCTGGCAGTGCTGACCCCTGCATCATCCAGCTGGTCAGTGGCTGAGGAGGTGAAGGAGCTGGACCTATGACCCTGGCCCTGTAATAATAATGATAATAATTCATAATAATAATAAATCCGATTTATATAGCTATTTTCCAGTAGCTCAAAGTGCTTTACCTAGTTTAGTTAAGTAAATGTAGCTTTATTTTATTTACAGCTAAAATATTAACTTCCTGTACAAAAGTCCCAACAAACAACACCATCTCCAAGTCAATAAATAAAGTATTGAAGACAGGAAGTCAAAGGTAAGTAGGATCGTCAGAGGGAAACTCACCTGCGGCTGATCCGAATGGTACGGGTCGATGATAAAGCCGGTGAGGTCATCGATGGCGTGTGGCGCGGCGTTGAGCGACAGCTCCGAGTCACAGTGGGAGGAGCCGGTCAGAGGGGGGGAGGCGGCGGGGGGGAGTGTCTCGGAGGTCTGGGAGGGGCATGTGGAACTGCTGCCACTCCAGTTACCACTGGACGACTGGTGATCCTCCTTATGGTAATAATACATGTTATTTGTAGAGCGCTTTTCATCACATGCAGAAAGCAGAAAGCTCTGCACATCATATAAGTAAGTCAGTCTTGTCCAAGCCAGAATGGCCCATTGGGCAGGAGCCTATCTCCTGTTTCTGTAGCGTGAGGCAGCTTGATGTACAATACACCCCCTGGACAGGACACTAGTCTATCTCCTGTTTCTGTCGGGTGAGGCAGCTTGATGTACAGTACACCCCCTGGACAGGACACTAGTCTATCTCCTGTTTCTGTAGCGTGAGGCAGCTTGATGTACAATACACCCCCTGGACAGGACACTAGTCTATCTCCTGTTTCTGTAGCGTGAGGCAGCTTGATGTACAGTACACCCCCTGGACAGGACACTAGTCTATCTCCTGTTTCTGTAGCGTGAGGCAGCTTGATGTACAATACACCCCCTGGACAGGACACTAGTCTATCTCCTGTTTCTGTAGCGTGAGGCAGCTTGATGTAGCAAGTACACCCCCTGGACAGGACACTAGTCTATCTCCTGTTTCTGTAGCGTGAGGCAGCTTGATGTACAGTACACCCCCTGGACAGGACACTAGTCTATCTCCTGTTTCTGTAGCTTGAGGCAGCTTGATGTACAATACACCCCCTGGACAGGACACTAGTCTATCTCCTGTTTCTGTAGCGTGAGGCAGCTTGATGTACAGTACACCCCCTGGACAGGACACTAGTCTATCTCCTGTTTCTGTAGCGTGAGGCAGCTTGATGTGCAGTACACCCCCTGGACAGGACACTAGTCTATCTCCTGTTTCTGTAGCGTGAGGCAGCTTGATGTACAGTACACCCCCTGGACAGGACACTAGTCTATCTCCTGTTACTATATCGTGAGGCAGCTTGATGTACAGTACACCCTCTGGACAGGACACTAGTCTATCTCCTGTTTCTGTAGCGTGAGGCAGCTTGATGTGCAGTACACCCGCTGGACAGGACACTAGTCTATCTCCTGTTTCTGTAGCGTGAGGCAGCTTGATGTACAGTACACCCCCTGGACAGGACACTAGTCTATCTCCTGTTTCTGTAGCGTGAGGCAGCTTGATGTACAGTACACCCGCTGGACAGGACACTAGTCTGTCGCAGGGCCTGCTCATCAAAAACAAACTAACAAAAACAAACAAAATGACTTCCAAAAGGCTACAAGCAAAAGAAGACAGAAGACAAGATACACAGATAAGTGAAGATGGCAACGAAGACGTACCTTGTGGTCTATCTGTCCTCTCAGCACCCCCGTAGTAGAGACAGAGTGGATGGGGCTGCTGAAGGTGTCTGAGCTGGAGGAGATCTCACAGCTCCCCATGTCGACCTGACGGGGGAGGCGGGAGCGACCCCTCTCCATCCACATGTGTTCTGGACTCCCCCCGTCTCCTTGCTGTATCCTCTTCAGACTCCCCAGCTGCAGCTCTGGCATGGCCTGGTCATCCGTACTCTCCTCCTCGTCCTTTAACATCCTTGGCCCCGTTCCCGGGAGGAAGTCCTCCGTCTCGTACGGAGAGAGCTCCTCATCTTCATCATCATCGTCGTCATCATCATCCTCATCTTCATCACTGTCGTCCTGGTCCTCGTCGCGTATGCGGCCGCCCTCGCGGGGGAGGCTGCGGGAGCGGAGGCGGGAGCCGGAGGCGGTGTACATGGCGGTGTCAGGGTGGTCGGGGAGCGAGGAGATGTTCCCGGTGGAGTGGGAGAGGGAGGCGGGGATGCCCCCCTGGCCGCCGCGCTGGGCACGTATACGTCTCCTGGACGGGGCACCACCGCCACCGATCAGGCAGTCGTCCGTCTGGCAGCCGGAGTCCTTGGTGTGTCCCCCTCGGAGGGACAGCTCCTCCTGACAGAGGGACAGGTGAGGGTTGGTGTGGACCATCACGGTCCTTTCCCTCGCCACTGGAGACTCATCAGAGTCTGAAGGGAAACAGGGGTGGCATTGATTAGTAAGTCATCAATCAACATGATCAGAAAATAAAGCCTGAGTCTCCTGTTTTCTATCAATGAAATTCAGGCAGATGCAATATTTGTTCAAGTCTAAATGGTAGGACAAATATGCATGTTTGTTTGTCTCCAGAAATAGGATTGTGTTAAACCATTAAAGTAAAGAAACATAGAAGAAGAACAACAACATCACAGTCAGTTGACTGAGTGGTAATAACAGTACTTGGAGGTCAGGCACAGACAGACAAACAGTATAACAGACAGACAGCTGTACCCATGTCCTGCTGAACTCGTCTGGGGATACCAGTGATGGTCTTCCTCCTCCTCAGCTTCCTCCTCCTCTGCAGCACAGACTGGGAGTGTACCAGGGAGCAGCGCACACTAGCCTCCCTGTCGAACCCCACCCCTGTGGAGAGGAACAAAGTACACGTGAGAGAGCTGCTCTGGAAGCAGTTCATTGATGCCATTTATTGTCCATCAAGAGTAATGTCTTTCCACATCTCACAAATGACATTCCACACAGTTTACAAGTTACACACACTCACTAATACACTAACAACAGTTCAGTAATAGATGAATTGATTCAAACAACAGACTAGAGAGAGAGAGAGAGAGAGAGAGAGAGAGAGAGAGAGAGAGAGAGAGAGAGAGAGAGAGAGAGAGAGAGAGAGAGAGAGAGAGAGAGAGAGAGAGAAAGAGAGAAAGAGAGAGAGAGAATGTACAGAGAGAGAGAGAGAGAGAGAAATGGAGAGAGAAAAGGAGAGAGAGGGAGCGACAGAATGTACAGAGAGATAGAGAGAAAGGGAGAGAGAGAGAGAGCGAGAGCGATTGAGAGAATATCAAACACATCCAGAGACAGACATTGGAGCTATGTTGTGTTTACCAGTGACGTTGATGGGGATGATGCACGAGGACACGACTGCTGGGTCACTCTTCATCCTCTCCTGGGGGGTGGGCAGAGGCAGGGCCTTGGACCAGTTGGTCTGCTTGTCCAGTGTGGAGGGGGGGTTGGGGATAGCACCAGTAGACCTGTGGCCCACTGCAGGCTCAGCATCAGGGTCAGTGGTAGTGGCAGCCTGAAGCAGATGGAGATACAGTCAGTTGGTGTTGTAGGGTTAGAGTAACAAGTTATGCTATACTTCATCAATAAGGCACAAGGGGGTGTGGTATGTGGCCAATATACCACGGCTAAGGGCTGCTCTTATGCACAACACAACGCAGAGTGCCTGGACACAGCCCTTAGCCGTGGTATAGTGGCCAATATACCACGGCTAAGGGCTGTTCTTAGGCACAACCCCCGAGGTGCCTTATTGCTATTATAAACTGGTTACCAACGTAATTAGAGCAGTACAAATACATGTTTTCTCATACCCGTGGTATACGGTCTGATATACCACGGCTGTCAGCCAATCAGCATTCAGTGCTGGAACCAGCCAGGTTATAATATTCCCTATATACTGTACCACTACAGAACCAGAGCATCATGGCTCACTATATATGGAATAGAGAACAAGGAGCCCTTTTCAACACATGCTTAGATGTATTGTTACAAAGGCCAACATACAAAGTACATTGTTTTCAGGCAGTTACTTAACTCTTATGTTTAACACTTATACACTTACAAGGCACAGACACAAAAATGAGCAAAACATTTGAATTCCATGTCAGTAAATGCCAGTTGTTCTGGAGGAAAGGGAAATGAAGAACAGGAAGATATCAAGATCAACACAGAGATCAACAGACAGCTCAAACGCTCAAGTGTCAAAGAATATGATTCCAGGAAAGTCCCAGAGGTCTGGATAGTGGTCAGAAGTTGAAAGGAGTGAAGAGGAGAATGATCATGTTTTGAAGACAGTAGACAGGAGCTAATGATATGTAGACAGTAGACAGGAGCTAATGAGAGGAAGACAGTAGACAGTCGACAGGAGCTAATGAGAG
This sequence comes from Salvelinus namaycush, assembly GCF_016432855.1. Taxonomy (NCBI): domain Eukaryota; kingdom Metazoa; phylum Chordata; class Actinopteri; order Salmoniformes; family Salmonidae; genus Salvelinus; species Salvelinus namaycush. Next base: position 20,561,993 of record NC_052346.1, on the reverse strand, counting down.
GAAGACAGTAGACAGGAGCTAATGAGATGTAGACAGTAGACAGTAGACAGTAGACAGGAGCTAATGAGAGGAAGACAGTAGACAGTAGACAGGAGCTAATGAGATGTAGACAGTAGACAGTAGACAGGAGCTAATGAGAGGAAGACAGTAGACAGTAGACAGGAGCTAATGAGATGTAGACAGTAGACAGTAGACAGGAGCTAATGAGAGGAAGACAGTAGACAGGAGCTAATGAGATGAAGACAGTAGACAGTAGACAGGAGCTAATGAGATGAAGACAGTAGACAGTAGACAGGAGCTAATGAGAGGAAGACAGTAGACAGGAGCTAATGAGATGTAGACAGTAGACAGTAGACAGGAGCTAATGAGAGGAAGACAGTAGACAGTAGACAGGAGCTAATGAGAGGAAGACAGTAGACAGTAGACAGGAGCTAATGAGAGGAAGACAGTAGACAGTAGACAGGAGCTAATGAGAGGAAGACAGTAGACAGGAGCTAATGAGATGAAGACAGTAGACAGTAGACAGGAGCTAATGAGAGGAAGACAGTAGACAGTAGACAGGAGCTAATGAGATGTAGACAGTAGACAGTAGACAGGAGCTAATGAGATGAAGACAGTAGACAGTAGACATGAACTAATGAGAGGAAGACAGTAGACAGTAGACAGGAGCTAATGAGAGGAAGACAGTAGACAGGAGCTAATGAGAGGAAGACAGTAGACAGGAGCTAATGAGAGGAAGACAGTAGACAGTAGACAGGAGCTAATGAGAGGAAGACAGTAGACAGGAGCTAGTGAGAGGAAGACAGTAGACAGTAGACAGGAGCTAATGAGAGGAAGACAGTAGACAGTAGACAGGAGCTAATGAGATGTAGACATGAGCTAATGAGAGGAAGACAGTAGACAGTAGACAGGAGCTAATGAGAGGAAGACAGTAGACAGTAGACAGGAGCTAATGAGATGTAGACATGAGCTAATGAGAGGAAGACAGTAGACAGTAGACAGGAGCTAATGAGAGGAAGACAGTAGACAGTAGACAGGAGCTAATGAGAGGAAGACAGTAGACAGTAGACAGTAGCTAGTGAGAGGAAGACAGTAGACAGTAGACAGGAGCTAATGAGAGGAAGACAGTAGACAGTAGACAGGAGCTAATGAGAGGAAGACAGTAGACAGTAGACAGGAGCTAATGAGATGTAGACATGAGCTAATGAGAGGAAGACAGTAGACAGTAGACAGGAGCTAATGAGAGGAAGACAGTAGACAGTAGACAGGAGCTAATGAGAGGAAGACAGTAGACAGTAGACAGTAGCTAGTGAGAGGAAGACAGTAGACAGTAGACAGGAGCTAATGAGAGGAAAACAGTAGACAGTAGACAGGAGCTAATGAGAGGAAGACAGTAGACAGGAGCTAATGAGAGGAAGACAGTAGACAGTAGACAGGAGCTAATGAGAGGAAGACAGTAGACAGGAGCTAATGAGATGAAGACAGTAGACAGTAGACAGGAGCTAATGAGAGGAAGACAGTAGACAGGAGCTAATGAGAGGAAGACAGTAGACAGGAGCTAATGAGAGGAAGACAGTAGACAGGAGCTAATGAGATGTAGACAGTAGACAGTAGACAGGAGCTAATGAGAGGAAGACAGTAGACAGGAGCTAATGAGATGTAGACAGTAGACAGTAGACAGGAGCTAATGAGATGTAGACAGTAGACAGGAGCTAATGAGAGGAAGACAGTAGACAGTAGACAGGAGCTAATGAGAGGAAGACAGTAGACAGGAGCTAATGAGAGGAAGACAGTAGACAGTAGACAGGAGCTAATGAGAGGAAGACAGTAGACAGGAGCTAATGAGATGAAGACAGTAGACAGTAGACAGGAGCTAATGAGAGGAAGACAGTAGACAGGAGCTAATGAGAGGAAGACAGTAGACAGGAGCTAATGAGAGGAAGACAGTAGACAGTAGACAGGAGCTAATGAGAGGAAGACAGTAGACAGGAGCTAATGAGAGGAAGACAGTAGACAGGAGCTAATGAGATGAAGACAGTAGACAGTAGACAGGAGCTAATGAGAGGAAGACAGTAGACAGTAGACAGGAGCTAATGAGAGGAAGACAGTAGACAGTAGACAGGAGCTAATGAGATGAAGACAGTAGACAGTAGACAGGAACTAATGAGAGGAAGACAGTAGACAGTAGACAGGAGCTAATGAGAGGAAGACAGTAGACAGGAGCTAATGAGAGGAAGACAGTAGACAGTAGACAGGAGCTAATGAGAGGAAGACAGTAGACAGGAGCTAATGAGAGGAAGACAGTAGACAGTAGACAGGAGCTAATGAGAGGAAGACAGTAGACAGTAGACAGGAGCTAATGAGATGAAGACAGTAGACAGTAGACAGGAGCTAATGAGATGAAGACAGTAGACAGTAGACAGGAGCTAATGAGATGTAGACAGTAGACAGGAGCTAATGAGATGTAGTCAGTAGACAGGAGCTAATGAGAGGAAGACAGTAGACAGTAGACAGGAGCTAATGAGAGGAAGACAGTAGACAGTAGACAGGAGCTAATGAGAGGAAGACAGTAGACAGGAGCTAATGAGATGAAGACAGTAGACAGTAGACAGGAGCTAATGAGAGGAAGGCAGTAGACAGTAGACAGGAGCTAATGAGATGAAGACAGTAGACAGTAGACAGGAGCTAATGAGAGGAAGACAGTAGACAGTAGACAGGAGCTAATGAGAGGAAGACAGTAGACAGGAGCTAATGAGATGAAGACAGTAGACAGTAGACAGGAGCTAATGAGAGGAAGACAGTAGACAGTAGACAGGAGCTAATGAGATGTAGACAGTAGACAGGAGCTAATGAGATGAAGACAGTAGACAGGAGCTAATGAGAGGAAGACAGTAGACAGGAGCTAGTGAGAGGAAGACAGTAGACAGTAGACAGGAGCTAATGAGAGGAAGACAGTAGACAGTAGACAGGAGCTAATGAGATGAAGACAGTAGACCGGAGCTAATGAGAGGAAGACAGTAGACAGGAGCTAGTGAGAGGAAGACAGTAGACAGTAGACAGGAGCTAATGAGATGAAGACAGTAGACAGTAGACAGGAGCTAATGAGAGGAAGACAGTAGACAGTAGACAGGAGCTAATGAGAGGAAGACAGTAGACAGTAGACAGGAGCTAATGAGAGGAAGACAGTAGACAGGAGCTAATGAGAGGAAGACAGTAGACAGTAGACAGGAGCTAATGAGATGTAGACAGTAGACAGGAGCTAATGAGAGGAAGACAGTAGACAGTAGACAGGAGCTAATGAGATGTAGACAGTAGACAGGAACTAATGAGAGGAAGACAGTAGACAGGAGCTAATGAGAGGAAGACAGTAGACAGGAGCTAATGAGAGGAAGACAGTAGACAGGAGCTAATGAGAGGAAGACAGTAGACAGGAGCTAATGAGAGGAAGACAGTAGACAGGAGCTAATGAGATGTAGACAGTAGACAGGAGCTAATGAGAGGAAGACAGTAGACAGTAGACAGGAGCTAATGAGAGGAAGACAGTAGACAGGAGCTAATGAGAGGAAGACAGTAGACAGTAGACAGGAGCTAATGAGATGTAGACAGTAGACAGGAGCTAATGAGATGAAGACAGTAGACAGGAGCTAATGAGAGGAAGACAGTAGACAGGAGCTAATGAGAGGAAGACAGTAGACAGGAGCTAATGAGATGAAGACAGTAGACAGTAGACAGGAGCTAATGAGAGGAAGACAGTAGACAGTAGACAGGAGCTAATGAGAGGAAGACAGTAGACAGTAGACAGGAGCTAATGAGAGGAAGACAGTAGACAGTAGACAGGAGCTAATGAGAGGAAGACAGTAGACAGTAGACAGGAGCTAATGAGAGGAAGACAGTAGACAGTAGACAGGAGCTAATGAGATGAAGACAGTAGACAGTAGACAGGAGCTAATGAGAGGAAGACAGTAGACAGTAGACAGGAGCTAATGAGATGAAGACAGTAGACAGTAGACAGGAGCTAATGAGAGGAAGACAGTAGACAGTAGACAGGAGCTAATGAGAGGAAGACAGTAGACAGTAGACAGGAGCTAATGAGATGAAGACAGTAGACAGTAGACAGGAGCTAATGAGATGTAGACAGTAGACAGTAGACAGGAGCTAATGAGAGGAAGACAGTAGACAGGAGCTAATGAGAGGAAGACAGTAGACAGGAGCTAATGAGAGGAAGACAGTAGACAGTAGACAGGAGCTAATGAGAGGAAGACAGTAGACAGGAGCTAATGAGAGGAAGACAGTAGACAGTAGACAGGAGCTAATGAGATGAAGACAGTAGACAGTAGACAGGAGCTAATGAGAGGAAGACAGTAGACAGGAGCTAATGAGAGGAAGACAGTAGACAGTAGACAGGAGCTAATGAGAGGAAGACAGTAGACAGTAGACAGGAGCTAATGAGATGAAGACAGTAGACAGGAGCTAATGAGAGGAAGACAGTAGACAGGAGCTAATGAGAGGAAGACAGTAGACAGTAGACAGGAGCTAATGAGAGGAAGACAGTAGACAGGAGCTAATGAGAGGAAGACAGTAGACAGTAGACAGGAGCTAATGAGAGGAAGACAGTAGACAGTAGACAGGAGCTAATGAGAGGAAGACAGTAGACAGTAGACAGGAGCTAATGAGAGGAAGACAGTAGACAGGAGCTAATGAGATGTAGACAGTAGACAGTAGACAGGAGCTAATGAGAGGAAGACAGTAGACAGTAGACAGGAGCTAATGAGATGAAGACAGTAGACAGGAGCTAATGAGAGGACGACAGTAGACAGGAGCTAATGAGATGTAGACAGTAGACAGTAGACAGGAGCTAATGAGATGTAGACAGTAGACAGTAGACATGAGCTAATGAGAGGAAGACAGTAGACAGGAGCTAATGAGAGGAAGACAGTAGACAGTAGACAGGAGCTAATGAGATGTAGACAGTAGACAGGAGCTAATGAGAGAAAGACAGTAGACAGTAGACAGGAGCTAATGAGAGGAAGACAGTAGACAGGAGCTAATGAGAGGAAGACAGTAGACAGGAGCTAATGAGATGCTAGAGGATGGAGGTTAGAACAGCAGGAAGGAGAGGTAGTAGTAGTAGTAGTTCTATTTAGAACTAGTATTACAATTAATTTAGGGCCTGTAGATTTTAAACCACGAGGCTTGGAATGCAGACAAATACCTTTCTGGTCCATGGGGTGAAGAGGCAACATTCAGTGGGGGTGGGGGAGCGGGTACGGTCATACTATAAACACAAAACATGAAGAAAACAAAAATGATGACAACTTGATCGATGGGACAAATGAAAACCATGGATGGGACTTAGAGACATAGATGAAATCATATTGAATGAAACATTTGACAGACAGGATGAAACATGGGGACCCAGGTGCTGCGGATAGGGACACAAAACATTGTGAGTAACTTCTTGTGATGCAAGAAGGAGATGAGTAAGTCAGGCATCCTTCTTCCCCTATTAGACAAGGAAGTGATTTCATCATCGCATCCTACAAAAAAATGGAGTGAAAGAATTATATTTATCTGTGAATGCTGAGAGGTGACCGTTTTCAGGATCCTCAGGACAGAAAGCTGTTATAAGCTGTTATAAGAGTGGCGTTAGCAAGACTCTAGAGGGGTCATCTTGCAATGAACGCCATCCCATTTACCTTTCTCTGTATAGTGTGACAGTGAACTTCCCTTCCAGGTCTCTCCTGCAGCGTTAAAGGAAGATACGTAGCATGATGAGTCATAACGCTAAACATTCTTATGTGCAATACAATCATACTCCCCCAGCATGCAGACTCACTGGGATGGAAAATATATGATAGAAACATGCGTTGAGATCAGGTCGCCTCGCGGTTAGAGAGACGAGCCAATAACCGGAGAGTTGCCAGGTCAAATCCCGGGTCTGACGGGGAAAATCTGGCGGGAAGTGATCAAATCTTAAGATGCCATTGCCTGCCGTTGTGCCCTTGAGCAAGGCACTTAACCCCTACAATGACAGCTCCCAGAGTGGCAGCCCCCTGCACCGCTCCAAAACTTGTTTATGTGTCTTTCGGAGGGGTTGGGTTAAGAGCGGAAGTCAAATTTCGGTTGGACCTTGAGTGCAATTGACCGATAAAGTGATCTGAATGTAGATATATGTGTTCTGATGAGATACAAGAGCTGTCTTTTCTGTTACCTTTCTTTGTATTGTCTGGATGTCTGTCTCTCTCACGTGTCTCTCCTAGTGGTAGCCATGCAGCAGAGAGAGAGAACACAACAAGCTGAAACCTACTAAGCTCACTGCACTGTACTGGTGACATCATCAACAATGGACACATGCTACTATATCATGTTAAGAAGAAATTCAACTGTATTTTCATAGTTACAGTTACAGGACCACAATGTGAAAACACAGTGGACATCACACAGCACTTGTAGGTTGACATCACACAGCACTTGTAGGTTGACATCACACACCACTTGTAGGTTGACAACACACAGCACTTGTAGGTTGACATCACACACCACTTGTAGGTTGACATCACACACCACTTGTAGGTTGACATCACACACCACTTGTAGGTTGACATCACACACCACTTGTAGGTTGACATCACACAGCACTTGTAGGTTGACATCACACATCACTTGTAGGTTGATAACACACAGCACTTGTAGGTTGATAACACACAGCACTTATAGGTTGACAACACACACCACTTGTAGGTTGACATCACACAGCACTTGTAGGTTGACATCACACACCACTTGTAGGTTGACATCACACAGCACTTGTAGGTTGACATCACACACCACTTGTAGGTTGACATCACACAGCACTTGTAGGTTGACAACACACACTACTTGTAGGTTGACATCACACACCACTTGTAGGTTGACATCACACACTACTTGTAGGTTGACATCACACACTACTTGTAGGTTGATAACACACACCACTTGTAGGTTGACATCACACACCACGTGTAGGTTGACATCACACAGCACTTGTAGGTTGACATCACACACCACTTGTAGGTTGACATCACACACCACGTGTAGGTTGACATCACACACCACGTGTAGGTTGACATCACACACCACTTGTAGGTTGACATCACACACCACTTGTAGGTTGACATCACACAGCACTTGTAGGTTGACATCACACACCACTTGTAGGTTGACAACACACACCACTTGTAGGTTGACATCACACAGCACTTATAGGTTGACAACACACATCACTTGTAGGTTGATAACACACAGCACTTATAGGTTGACAACACACACTACTAACAGGCACGACACTATGTGATAGTTTACCTTCCGCAGTTGATATTCTATCTCTCTCTCTGGTCTCGCCTGCTGCTTGTCAACAAAACAAACAAATACAGTCAAGTCATTTCAGCACTTCTCCTCAGGACATTGATTAGCTGCTGTATCAGTCAAGTCATTTCAGGACTTCTCCTCAGAACATTGATTAGCTGCTGTATCAGTCAAGTCATTTCAGGACTTTTCCTCAGGACATTGATTAGCTGCTATATCAGTCAAGTCATTTCAGGACTTTTCCTCAGAACATTGATTAGCTGCTATATCAGTCAAGTCATTTCAGGACTTCTCCTCAGAACATTGATTAGCTGCTGTATCAGTCAAGTCATTTCAGGACTTCTCCTCAGGACATTGATTAGCTGCTGTATCAGTCAAGTCATTTCAGGACTTCTCCTCAGGACATTGATTAGCTGCTGTATCAGTCAAGTCATTTCAGGACTTTTCCTCAGGACATTGATTAGCTGCTGTATCAGTCAAGTCATTTCAGGACTTCTCCTCAGGACATTGACTAGCTGCTGTATCAGTCAAGTCATTTCAGGACTTTTCCTCAGAACATTGACTAGCTGCTATATCAGTCAAGTCATTTCAGGACTTCTCCTCAGAACATTGATTAGCTGCTGTATCAGTCAAGTCATTTCAGGACTTCTCCTCAGGACATTGATTAGCTGCTATATCAGTCAAGTCATTTCAGGACTTCTCCTCAGAACATTGACTAGCTGCTGTATCAGGTGTGCTTGTATAGCGCTTGAGCAAAAGCCTGTAAAGACGTGTGTATCCCCTTACCGCGCGGCTGTGCCTGCCCCTCTGCTCGTGCCGTCTGAGGGTGCGTGGGGAAGGGAGGGTGGGCATTGGAGGAGCCCCAGAGATGGAGATGGTCACTCTGCGCTCGCGGCTGTTCGACCGTTGACGTTGCTGTTGGTCTGTAAACCATGATGGGAAACACTGTGGTCAGATTCTGACAGGGTCTCGCTACATTAGATGACTGTATTCACTAGCAGTCACCATGTTGTGTTACAGCTTTAACAGCCACTGGTTCCTCACTGAGATGAGATCAATCAAGAGTTTTCAGGAACACAGACAAGCAGCTGTTCACAGTACTAACACTAGGTGGCACCACATATGAGGGATTACTGATGGACTTCCCACCAACCCTGGTTCAAACTGTTGTTAGGTAGGGTGTATGGTTTATGGTGTGGGTGTTTGTGTGCTTTGGTTCCCAAGCTCTGTGTAGGGCTCAGAAGCTCTGCTTGGTATTTCTGTGTTAGGTGGTCTGTGTTAGGTGTTAGGTGGTGTGTGCTAGGTGTTAGGTAGTCTGTGTTAGGTGGTCTGTGTTAGGTGTTAGGTGGTCTATGTTAGGTGTTAGGTGGTCTATGTTAGGTGTTAGGTGGTCTATGTTAGGTGTTAGGTGGTCTATGTTAGGTGTTAGGTAGTCTGTGTTAGGTGGTCTATGTTAGGTGTTAGGTGGTGTGTGCTAGGTGTTAGGTAGTCTGTGTTAGGTGGTCTATGTTAGGTGATAGGTGGTGTGTGCTAGGTGTTAGGTAGTCTGTGTTAGGTGGTCTGTGTTAGGTGATGTATGTTAGGTGGTGTATATTAGGTGGTGTATGTTAAGTGGTGTGTGTTAGGTGGTGTATATTAGGTGGCGTGTGTTAGGTGGTGTATGTTAGGTGGTGTATATTAGGTGGCGTGTGTTAAGTGGTGTGTGTTAGGTGGTGTATATTAGGTGGCGTGTGTTAGGTGGTGTATGTTAGGTGGTGTATATTAGGTGGCGTGTGTTAGGTGGTGTATGTTAGGTGGTGTATATTAGGTGGCGTGTGTTAGGTGGTGTGTGTTAGGTAATGTATGTTAGGTGGTGTGTATTAGGTGGCGTGTGTTAGGTGGTGTGTGTTAGGTAATGTATGTTAAGTGGTGTGTGTTAGGTGGTGTATATTAGGTGGCGTGTGTTAGGTGGTGTATGTTAGGTGGTGACCTCTCACCTCTGTGCAGGGCTCGCAGGCTCTGCTTGGCACATCTGTGGAGCTCCTCTACGCATGGCGGCCGGCTGCAGGGGTGAAACACGTTGTGGTGCTGGTGCCATGGGGCCTGGTAGTGCACTGTTAGCTTACTCTCCACATCCAGGTTAGAGACAGCTAGGGAGAGAGACAACAGGACAATACATTGGTCATATTTATATTATTGAAATGATGTTCTTCGAAAGACAGACAGCAGGTTAGGTTCTGCTGTACTTTTCATTCATTGGCTGTTGTGATTGTTATTCATTGATAGGGTTATGAAGATTTAAAAAATATATATACTTTAACGTTTAATTAACTAGGCAAGTCAATTAAGAACGAATTATTATTTCCAATGATGGCTTAAGATAGGGAGAGAGAGAACAGGAGAATAGATCGTTATTATTCATTTGCACATAAATTATTTTTTGCTATCACTGGGAGAGAAGACACTCAGCTATGTTTTTAGACACGGTATGACCACAACGGTATGAGCCCAACAGTATGACCCCAACAGTATGAGCCCAACGGTATGACCCCAACGGTATGACCCCAACA